>NW_010117675.1:0-33701 GCF_000699245.1 Pterocles gutturalis
TAAAGCCAGGCACCCAGAGCGGGGCCTCTCTCCCTGCCACGGCTCTCACAAAAAAAAAACAACCAGGCAACCTCGAGTCCAAAAATCCCCCAAAGCACAGTGCAAGTTCTTCAAACGTGCCAGTGCAGGTGTCTGAGGGCATGAGATGGCATGGTGTGGGAAATCCTGGATGTGTGGCAGGTTGGCTGCAGTGTTCTTCATAGCAAGTCAGCTTGTAGTTGTGTGAATGACTCACCATCTGAGAGGGCAACAGGAATAACCTCAGTGCCTTTCAAGTACTTGTTAAAAAAGGAATATCTCCAAGCTAAAGATGTAACATCTGTGACTCTGAAAGAGGTTTTAAAAAATTACCTGCTGTTGGAATGCAGTAGGGAGGAAAAACCATCCTACAGTTTTATTAAAACTCGTTACAAATGCTGAGTGCAATCATCCATCACCTTGTATAGATTACTTTTTCTTCGCTTTAGTGTGAGAATTGAAACCACTTGTTTACTGTAGCAGTAATACACAGAGAACTGAAAAGTTCCCAGCTGTGCCCAGTCTACCACTCACTACGGCCAAATCACCAAAAAAAAGTCAGCCAACAGGTTCAGATGCCAATGGTCTGATAGTAGGCTGTACACGACTGGTCTTACTTGTGTCGCACAGAAGTGCTTGAAGGAGGGGAGTTTTGTGTGAGTGGTTTTCAGCCTCGCTGATGCAGGTTCCTCAGCTTTTTTGGGGTGAATGGGGCAGGGGAGGACCACTGGCCTACTCTGTGAGTGGTGTTAGAGACTGTTCTGTGACATGAAGGGGAAGCATGATTCTCTTTGAGTCATGGACAGCAAAACTGTACAAAACACTTCAGATTAATGTCTATTTTTGCTGTAAAAAGTCAGTAAAAGGTCATTTTATTTTTATAAATGCATAGACAATTTTAAACATCTGCAATCTTCAGCATTTCTTTGAACACAGTGTTGTTAGCGTAAGCTCAGTTGAGCCTCTGAACTAGTGCTTTGCTGTTAATTGGGGTCACTGAGGTCACCCAGATGACTTGGACTTCTTCCTTTGGTATTATGAGGAATTCTGGCTGCAGAACAACCTACTTGCTATTGACAGACATGGCTCGCCAGCTGACTGTGTACAAAGGCTTTAAATAAACAGGTTGAGTCTCATTCTAAAGCATATGCTAGTTCAGCCCTGAATTGTTGGAGTCGGTGGAAGAAATACTAGGTGGACTTTTTTTTTTTTTTCTGAATGATTCAGGAGTTTAGAGAAGAGGAATCATTGTACTAAATAATAATAAAAATACAACACTATGAACTACTTTAAAAATACTTCATTATTAAAATACACTTTTCTATTCAAAATTAATTAGAACAAGAACTAAATGACAGTGAACCTTCTATGCTTTATTACTGCCACCGTTAATATTTTCAGAAATTTCTCACTGCTTCAACCATTTGTTCTGGCACTAAAAAGGAAAGCTTTGATTTCTAGTGGTCTCAGCTAAAAACACCAAGTTGGTCTGTGAGCAACAGAGCTAATGGAGTCAAGCTTCCTATGAAGTTGATCTTTTTGTTCCTTTTTTTCTTTCTCTTTCCACACAGAGTAACTGCAGCCTCCTTATGTGTCATTTGTGAAAGCCACACTGAGCAAGAGAGACTAGACAATGACCTCCAAGCAGAATACATAACAACTGAGATCTGCATGCCTTTTCCTTAGCAGAGGTGCTCATTTGGGTCCCTACTCTAGCTAGATAATAATTGCCCTAAAATTTGTAGGAATGTAATTATCTTTGAATTGTCTATTCCCGTATAAAATTCTGTTAAAATAGGCTACCAGGTTCATAAGTTTCTGCAGGGTTGGTTTTGTCTGGTTTGTTTGTTTTGGAGGTAGATTGACAACATGGTCCCAAAGGGCTGTTCTCCTCAGGAAATTAGGCCACTGTTATTTAATTGGCTCAAGTTTCTAGTCATTATCCTGGGAACTTCAATTATATTTTCAAGACATTCAGGAATGAATAATGCTTCCTCACTATCAAACAGCGACTTTACACACAGGGTTTAAAGCAGCGTAATGCACTGAAGGGAGCTCATAGTGTGGCGTAACTGAATGATCAAGCATACACAAGATTTTTACAGCCTGGGGTAAGAGGACAATGTACTTGATCTAAGTCTCTCTCCACAGCTGTGAAGGGCTGCTGAAGTAGCTAGTACTCACCACCTACTTCTAAAGGGATTTGAAGTCTCTGGGACTGCACTCTTTCTCCCACAGGTAGTTGTGGCTTTGTGATGAGTAGGAGCTCCACACTCAGCACCATCCCCAGCCTCAGCTTGCTGGAGATTGTTACTGCTGCAGAAGCTATGATAGCATCAAGCTTGCAACTGATGGAGAGGATTTTTTTTGCTGCAGCTTCTGCTGATGTTTTAGCTCTTTTGGAAAGGTAGCAGCAGCCCAAAAGTTCTTCCTTAAGTCCCTATAACCAAAATTAATTAGTTCTTTATGGGTTTCTTGCACAGTATGCCTGCAGTTTGCAGTCTCTGACAGTGGCCATGCTAGGCAGATAACATAAACTTAGTTCTCTCCAGATATTCCCAAGCACCAGTGCAAACACTATTTTAAAGTTGCAGAGAATATACAATTTTAATAAAAATACCACAGCTTCTTTCATGCAGATGAGACCTGAGTGATGCAGCCAAGTGTGCTTCCTCACTTGCACTCTGTCCCCTACTGGGCTGCTACCATGGGACAGTTCTCCTCTCTATCCACTGGCAAGTACCAACAGAGAGCTCCCCTTCTGCTCCCTTTTCTCAGGGCTTTGGCTTTCCAACATTACAAGAACATGCAAGGAATAAAAGAAGAATAAAATCTTGGCACATCCTTACCATTGTTTTTTAATAGATCTCTGCTGTGTTATGTGCAGCTTGTGATTGTAAAGTCTTTTTGCACTTGCAAATATTTTCTGTTACAAAACAGACTGCTTTAGCCAGTCACTTATATTCAAATGTTCTGTGTATTTTTAGGCTTTTTTATTTTTAAAAAATCTGTTGATCTAAATATGCCAGAATATGGGTCTGAATTTTCAGTGCAGAAATTATTTATATATGCTGCAAAAGAGATTAGAATCATGCTTAATATAAATCCCTTTTTCCTTTTAAAGCTCTTATGATGTAGGTACAAGCTGTACTATACAAAGGGGGAAAATGAGGACATGGGGAAAGCAAATTACTGAAGACCATGCAAAATTAGCAATGGTACTGATTATCACTAAGTATTCTGTTGCTGTTATCTCAGGAAGGAGGGGGAAGTAGGAAGTATATATTCATTTCAAAAGCTTCAGATCACTGAAGAAAGAAAATGCTTTCTGATTGCCTGGCAGGACTAAGTGTTGGAGGGCATCGCTGCGACTCTTTTGTTGTGCCACAGTTCTTAAATTCCATTACTCATGCTGCTATTTTGGTAGTTTCTTGCCTAAATGCAGGCCCTAGCCCTTGATTGCTTTGGTGGATCACTAACACATGGGGTGTTGTGGAGCACTGTCTACCCAGGGGCCTCCTGACTACACAGGATGGCTTTTGGGGCTGAGCCGTTTGGGGCAAGGGCAGACTGTTTTACTTGTACAGCACCATGCACAGTCCTGCCCAGACGCACCAGCCAGTGCTTTCACTCCCTCTACTCTAAATTGGGAGGACTGAAAAATAGCCCAACCTTTTTTTTTCCTCCCTTATTCCCTGTCTCTGTCCCTTTGGTACCAAAATAACTAATAACTCCCCAGTCCCATTTCAAAGGGATGCACCTCCTTGTGCTACTGCCTTACTTACTGAGATAACTTCTGAAGGAAACCTTTTCATGAAACCAATTTCAGCATGCTCTATTTAGTTTTTCAGAGATTCTGTGAGAGAGAGGGAGATAAGTGACCCAGGTTATTTATTAACCTGTCCAAAATACTGCACATTACTTACAATTAAGTACCAAAAATTTTCACTTAATTGAAAGAATTAATTAGGTCTTCATAACTCTGCTCCTACTGAATAATGCATGAGACGTGAGAGGAAAGAATCAAGTATTTGGATGACAGAAGAATAGCTGGTTACTAGTTGTTCACCATCTGGTCAGAGTAAGCGCTGACCTTGACTTGCACCAGTTCTCCTCCCCTACTTGTTTCAGTTGTTTTCCTCATTAGTTTTGCAGTTTCCCTTTACACTTCTTCCCTGCTTTAAGCAGTTTCAACTATATTCTTCTCAAAGCACCCTAGCCGTCTCCCACCACTCCAATCTGTTTCTGAAGAGGAGGAAAATTTTTCTTGAGGAGACTCTTCAGTCACAGGTTGTAGTAGAAATCCCTTTTCCCCTCAGCAGCTTATGGATCTGCTGCTTTGTCCCACATTCGTGCTCACCTTAGGCTGTGTATTTGGGATTCTCCCTCCTGGCTGGAAAAAAAGCTTGCTCTCATTCCAGCTGCACTTGAGCCTGTGTGGTCTGAAGCAATCGTTTTATTTAAGCTGCAGTTTAAAAATAAAATCCTCTCCACAATAATTATAGTGTTACATTAGAAAATACTGGATATCTACATATTGCATACTCTCTGCACTGAGATAGCTGCACCATCTGCTCCCCTGCTCCCTGTTCTTACTCCTGCAGACATTAGATAAACATGTTGAGAGAGCAGCAGGCTGTTTTCAATCATGACATATCTGAGCTGTGTTTAAAGTCAAAAGCCTTTATTTACAGCTCAGTGAAGAGAGAGGACTCATAATCAAGGGCAATAAACTAGATCCATAGCAGTTTAATGGTTCAAAGGGATGGGAGCCGTGTATGTCAAACCTGTCACTTCTTTAAAACAGAGGAGGCTCTGAAAAGAGAAGAGGGGATGCAAGGCTTCCTGCTTACTATGAGATATCCCTCTGTGCTGTGGGTTGGGTTTGGAGGCACAGCAGCGGGGTGAGTATGCATTGCTTCTCATGGATGTCATAGAGTGACCTGAAAAGAAATTCACTGGCTTTTACCCAATGCATAGTGCTGAAGCAGCAAGAGATGTTGGCAGGAATACTTGAAGGGGGACATCCCTCCCTTGGATAAATTGCCACAGCTGGTGTTAGTAGAAAAATGGATGTTAGGTCTTTATCCATGCTTGGAAAGGAAGGAAAGTAATGAAAGGGAGGGAGTATTGGCAGGATGGTCCTGTAATGGCCTAGAAGTCAATCAGTCTGTCTCGTGCCTCACGGCAGAAACGCACAGAATTCAGTGTCCACCTTTGAACACGAAGCCAGTCTTTATCAACTGACTTAGTCGAATACCAGCTCAGAGTATTTACAACAGCATTGAGTAGCTTCTGCATCTAAACCAATAATGCAAATTCTGTCTGAACCTGGGCAGTGACTGGGCCTCTGCAATGTAGTTGTGTTCATTTAACTCTTCAGTGTTATTAATCCAGGAGTAGAGTTAACATGAAGTCTTAAATGTGTTGGATTGGTTGATTCATCTTTGCAGGAGTTGTGATGGCTCTGGGATTCAGTTTCCTGATTTAAAGCTAGTGCTTACACCAAGGTGACTGAGTGGCTAAACTGATCCAGGATAAGTCTCCTACAACACAAGCTTGCAAAAAATCCCAAAGGCAGGTTTTTCAAGCTGAGGTTCTCTAGCAATGTGTTTTGCCCTGCTCATTCCATCAACCTTTCTAATTTTACTTGTTTTCTCTCTGATCCTTGGAATTCAATTGTACTGATTTCCTGAGCATTAAACATACATGAATGTTCCCCTAGTCTGCTTAATGGCCCTAGCAAAAAGTGTTTCAACTCATTGGCAATGCAATTGGAGCAATCACTGAACACAATCTACTTTTTCAGGATTGGATGTTGGAAACAGCTATTTTTTTTTTACAGTGAGTGAGCATGCAAAGTTATGATATTAGAAATGGCTCCTGAGAAGTGACAAATGGGCTTCAAAATGCAGCATAACAATCATTACAAGACGGGGTTGCATTTTGTTCTTAATCTGCAATGCACATTTTATTGAGATGTGAGCAAAGATCCCAGAGAGTGAGGCTTCAGTAGTCAACCTGAGCCCAATTTGGGCTTTGTCAATGAGGCATTCATTAATTTGAAGTCCTATATCTCTAGGATGGTGCTAAGAAAGGATGATGTAGCTGAGGTGGATTGGTGAAAAGTGTTTTAGAAAAGCTAAAGATGCAGGAATCTCCAAGGCTGAAGCATGTCACAGCTACAGCCTTGAGGTTCCTGGTGGTCTAGTGGCTGTCACACTGCAAAATCTCAGGAGTCTGAATTCAAGCTAACATTGGACTGACAGTCAATTTATAAATTCTCTCAGTTTCTGCTGACTGACGATGCTGTTCTTGCACCAAACACTATGTGCTATTTACACTTTTCTGCCAGAGATTAATAAAACAGCTCTAGTAACTGAGTCACAACCTGAAGTGCTAAAGACACTGGTGCTTTAGACTGGACCTGTTAGTCAAGCTGAGCAGAGTTTCTTCACTCTGCTTCAGGAACATGCTGAAAGCTGTTCCCAGCTGATTCCTGCTCACTGCAGGTCTACCAGCGGCTCTGTCTGTAGGAATTTTCTGCTCTCTTGAGGTTTATCCAGGGAGTCTTTCTGCCACTAGTAGGTCCTCTGCAATCCCAAAGTCCTTATCTGATTATTAAAGCAGGCAGGGAGGAGGCCATAAAAACTCTCTCATTGCAGTTTCAAACAGCACAAGATACTTTTCTTCCTCAGCTCAGTGTACTCTCTGTTATTGTACAGTGCTTCTTTGCCTGCTCAGGCCAGGCAGTGTCAGCATCTGCCAGGAGGTCCTGCATTGTAGCACCATGGAGATACAGTCTCCTGCCCTGAGTTCCTATGTAGCCAACGCACAGAAAGGAATAAAGGAAAACTTTCCCCTTCATCCATCAGGATACTGATGATTCCTGTCCCTGGTGTGACTAGCTGAGAAGGTGGGACTCTCCCAAAGTTACGCGCTTCAAATGCAGTCTGGGCTCTGCAGTGGAGGGAGTTGTGGGTTAGATGACAGGCTTGTGACAGGCACCATGTTGCCCAGAGTTAAAGCCTTGGTTGTCCATATTAGTCTTCTGAGAGAGGAGAAATCATCTTTGCCTGCAGAGGAAGAAGTGTAATGCCCTGTGTCCAATTTTCTTTTCATTGCTGTTTTTATTATGGAAACAAAATGTTCACTGATTCTAAAATGAAAATGGAGAAAGCTAATTTTTGTAGTTCTTGCTAATAAAATTCTTAATGTGCTCTTCTCCTATTATCATAAAGATTGTTATGGTTTGCTTTATCTGTGGAATCTTATTATTTTCCCCAGAATTCATGGGCATTCCTTATCTTCAAAACTATTTTCATCTATTGAGATATTCCTCCTTTATCTTATCCTTATAGTTAGTATGAACATATCTTGATCATCCTACTTCTGTTTTTGTAAACAGTAAGCGGCTAGTGATCACAAAAACTTTAGGGTCTTTAAGAAGATGAGGCAGCACTGAGTATGAATCTAAAGAAGGAATTCTGGGTTTACAAGTAACCAAAAATCTGATAGATAGCAACACCCCTGAGCTGGTTTGCACTAACATCTGTGATTTCTAAGCACAAGAATCGTTCTGAGAGCAGGAAAAGCGAGTGTGGCCCACAACTCCTCTCCTGGTAAAGGGCATGGCCGCACAGACATGGGGTACAAAGACACCAGTATTCTCAAAACTGTTAATGGGAGAGTAAGGGCTCTTTACAGTGATTATTTTCACCCCCAGAAAAACAAGAACGAACAGGAATTCAGAATGACTTTTACCTCGTATTGCACTTGCAGATTGCAAGAAGACTGTAGGGTGTGGCCCAGCCCTTGCACAGGTACAGTAGTCCCACCTGCAGAGCCAAGGTGTACATAGAAACTGTTAAACTCCTCACCAGGTGTACCACTGCTCGCTCACACATTAATTCATGGGCTTCTCCCGCTGCCTTTCTTTGAGCAGGTCTAACAGTCCCAGCTGGTAACTAAAGGAGACAATACAGTTAATCTTAAGGCACTGAAGCCTCTTTGATGTATCTAGGCAGCAATTTAACAAAAGGAGAGAATCAGAATTGTCAAAGAATTCTGTGAATTTGACTTCTGAAATCCTAAAACTTTTATCTGCCCTTTCCTGGGATGGCAGTAGGAGTCTAGTAATAATCCTGTCATGAAGACAGACTGAAACGCCTCTAAGCTGTGCAACCCCACACTGGAATTCACTTTGTGTTCCCTTTTGACATCTGGCCAAATGAGTTGCCTTCTCCTGCAATAACCTGAAAGCTGGCAGCTAGGTGGGGGCCAGAGTGGTGATGGATTGCCCAGGCAGTCACAGTGACTCAAGTGTCAGCAGGTGATGAGGCAGCTGGAATCCTTCATTTTCAAAATGTCCCCTCCACCTCCTTTGAGCCATGCAAAGCACATGAAGTACAGCCTGAATCAGGCCAGCTTTTCTGACAGCACTTGCTGACAGCAGGCTCTCTGGTTCAGACCCTCGCTCCTGCCGTTAATCTTTCTTGCACCGAGCCAAATGTTCACAGTGACTTTTGCTCACCCTCTCTCTGTTGAAAGCAAACTGTTACAATGGCTGCTGAGGTGAGAAGGAGAGGACAGGGCAGCCTGTGCATCAGAGGATCGAAGCACCACCAGAAGGGAAAACATGCAGCCCTTGTCCTACTTGAGCAAGGCTGGCCTTGTGCATATTGCTATGGCAACCTCAAACTCTTGGGTGACTTGGTACCATCAGTGAAACCTGGAGGCTGCACTGGCAGTGAGGTTTTGAGGCCCACATTCCTATTCCTTTTCCCCACACCACTGAACTTGGACCACCACTGAACTTGCCAGCTGCTGCGGAGCACAGGCTGTAAGATTCCTGGAGACATAAGCTTTTCTGTTTTTTTCATTATAGCAGTTTCTGCTCTAATGTCCACACATTGCTAGTACAAAAAAAGACAAGAGAAGGATAAAAGCTAATTATAGCGTTGGCAGAAAATGGTAGAGGCTCTCTCCATGCTGGCAGTACTTCACTTGACACGTGATTAATGGTGGTTAGTGTGGGCACAGCCAAAGCTTGTACAACCCCAGACAAATAATAATGAAGTTTAAAAAGATATATGCTATTTGAGTTAATAATTTTAACAGGCTGTGAGAAATGTTGCTGTTCTCATGGTAACAGGAAAGCTGTAATTTCATCTCTAATTTGAGAATGCTTGTATAATGTCTGCAGATAGCTTTCTGATGGGAAGTTTTTTTCCTCTCTTCTTTAATTGAAGCCTTTTTAATTAAGTGATATTATTGTGTAGTTTGGGCAAACAATTCAAAATGGACTAATTAGCACTAAACACACCATTGAAAAAGTGTAGTCAGAATTATTTGGAACTAAACTGGGATTGCTGCTTGCAACCCCTGGTTTCTATATCAATAGGTGCCTGATACTGATGTATGTGGGCATCTCTCAGGGCTCGTCAGGAGATTCTGAATGCATATGCATCTCACTGGAGGTTGCATTTGTACAGTTATATTCATTAGATAAGAAAGAATGCATCCACTGGTCTGGATCTCTGTACTACAAACGTGTGGTCACTATTTGAATAAATAGCTCAAGAACAAAGACCCTCAGAGGTCAAAACAGCCCAAGGATTTGGACAGTCAGTTTTTTCTATCATGCCTTTGGCCCAGAAATTGAGATACACAAAGATATCGAGAGTCTCATCTTTTCCCTAGTAATCCTGAAAAAACACAAATAAGGCACCTAAGTATGTCCTGCAGGTGCAAGACTGAGAATAACACTTTCTTGGAAAAACGGCAAGAACTAGACCTGTGATTCTTTAGCACCTTTGAAAGTATTATCCACGGTCCTTTTCAGTTTATTACAATGGCTTAGTCATGGAAACCAAATGATAGCATACAGAATGAAAGCATTTCTGCTAGTTGTACAAAAGCGTCTCCATTGACTACTAATCTTAAACCATTTCCACTCCTCATTTTTCCTATTAAAGCTCTATATTCAGGTTTATTATTCTGTATCTGTTCAAGAACATTTAACTGCCTGATACTGGGACAGTTCCAAATCAGTTTTAGAGTACTTAGAAATACAAATTAGTGCTTTGCTTATAGGAAAACAAAATGTGACCTTGCCCTAAATGGATGCGTACAGGGGTTGTTGAACCTCAGTTACCCAGGGCTAGGAGTGGATGCGCAGGTGGTTTGATGAGCCTCACTCATGAGAGGGAGCTGGAGCTGAGGATATTGCCGTTTTCAGCTTCTTGTTTTTATCTTTGAGCATAGACAGATTGACATGTGATGAAACGTACACATTTCACAGTTAGGTTTTCAAAGGCTGTGTTACTTCAGAATCATTAACCTGGCTGAGATCTTTGCATTCTTATCTGCTTTGTTGAATATTTTCCTAGCAGCAATTGGTGGTGGCTTGCATATCCTTAATGCTGCAAAGCTAGCATTTTAATTTATCCTAATTCAGAACCTAATTGTCTTGCACTGTTGGCTAATTAAATGTTCAAAGAAGTGATAAATTAAGCAGGTTGATCATTACAACATAAGTAATTAGTCAGTCCAACTGAATCTGAGCCTTGAAATCCACATTCCCCGAGATGACAGGAATTTTGGGGATGTGCAAGTGTCCAAATCTTACATCAGTTTGGGGATTTTCAGGCTTTTTATTTTGCACATAAGGAATTATTTTTTTGGTGGCCACTAAGAGAAAATGAAGTTCTAAGGTAGCAACTTGAGATACTGAGATTTGCAACTAGTTTCCAACAGGATCTGACATCTTCCTGTGTTAGATGCATAGAGTGTACTTGGTGAAAATAGGTATGAGTGGGTTTTCTTAAACAAAAGCACAAAATCTCCAACCCTCTCAACATTAGTTATACTATACACCTAAATAGACAGTCATAAATGTAATATTCCCTGGTAGGGAGCTTTCATTCACAAAGGTTTTCATATAGCATTTTACTAAAAATTCTCCCTGGTGTCAAATTAGTTAAGATCTAAAGACCAAAATGCATGTTTAGAAAATCTCTGTTTATTCGTACACCTGCTCAAACTCTCAAGACATCTTTCTGCCAGAAAAAAACCCAAAAACTGTACAATATATCATCATAGCAACTTGCTATTCTTCCTGCTAATATATCCAAGTGCTCTTTAGTTTTCCCATGCAGCCCGCCCTGTATGTAGGTGTGTGTCTAGGGAAAGGGCATGCTGGCACACTGTCTGGCAGCACCACACCATGGGGGACCGGCTGGAATAAGAACTTGAGTGTGCCTGGGACAGGATACCTTATCTTGCAGCTGAAAACAGGGATGAAAAATAGTCAGCAGAGATACTGAGATTGTTTAATTAAAGCATGTGGGGGCCTTATCTGGGAGTTCACCTCGATAGTTAAACAAGCGTCATCCCTGGCTCCTGGCTGCGAGAAGGATGCCTCAGAAGCAGTCCTTGGTGTGATCCTGCAGAGTGCTGCATCCTTCCCAGCCGCTCTCTGCTCTGCATAGCATCTGGCTGTTAGAAGACAAACTCCTCCATCCTGCCTTGCTGTTGATCCTCTCTGTGGATTCAAGTCTCAGTATGTTTTGTACCAAAAACAAATTAAGCAACTGTTTTCACCATCTCCACACACAGCCGTCTCACTTTATTTGCAATCATATCACTCACTGTTTGGTTCACCAGTAGAGTTTTCTTCTCTCTTCCTTTGCATTTAGGACAGTGAGATTTCAGGTTTCCAGTCTTGTGTGGTGGAAATAACAAATAATAATTGCTAACAGTGTCTCTCAAGGGTAAATGTCAATCACAGGCTTCCCACAGGCTATGTTTTTCTCACCTATCCACAGTGGCTGTGGTGCAGGACCAGCATTTTGATCATTCTCTCAGTGCTGTTCCAACAGCTAGACTACTGTCTTCTTCTGCCTGCCTCTTCTAGAGGTGATAATAAGTTTTAAAGGTTTTCTGCTTGTCTTCTCACCACCACGAAGAAAACCTCTTGTCATGGCTTTTCAGTTTATCTATTTCCTGTGTAGTGGGTTATGACTTGTTTCCTAAACTCAGAACTCCTGCTTGCTTTGCTGAATCAGCTGCTATTTCATATTGCAAATGATACTCTTAAAATTAAAGCTCCTAAAAAGTTCTGATTTCTTTTTTTTTTTTTTTCCTGTGCTCTAATTGGTCTAGCTGGATTATGTTAATTATTTCCGATCAAAACTGCTTAATTAGCATGTCAGGTCAATTAGTGAGGGCCTTTGGGGTTTAAGATAGTGATTTTTAGTTTTTAGTTGTAGTGTAGGCAATCCATTGTTGCACATTTTATGTTTCCAGAACTATCCCTGAATTAATGAAAAGTTAACAGACTGAGATATAAGAAAATGCTTCATAAGCATCCACCAATATCTTGCACTGGGGATCACTGGTACCTAAAATGCTGCTTTAATGCTTCAGCACTGCAATCAGGCTTGAAAGCAGAGTTCATGGCCTCACAGCTGGCCCACAAGGGGACAAGCACCAGGAGAACCATGTACTACCCTGAGCCTGAGGGATGAGGGTTAGAACGGGGAAAACTGCAACCACAAAGTGTTCTCCCTTCCTGTCCATAAAATGCAGGGGTAACAGTGATTTCCCATCTGTGAGATCCATTTGAGGAACTGCTTGTAAAATACTGAAAGGCTGCTAAATGTTATGTTTATTTCCTGCAGATAAGTTCTTGTAATACCCATTCATAATCAGAGAAGCCTTTAGATTACATTGGCATAGAGAGTGTCAGAGAAAAGCTGTCCACAGATTTAAGTCTCCTTTTTTTTTTTAATATTCTAAACACTTGATTTATTTCTGTGACTGTAGGTTTTCATCAAATCATCTTTCTCCTTAATTGAGCTAATAACTTTGCTCCTGTCCTCCTCTTTGTTCATTCTGGCAAGCAATTTCCCAGCCTCATCTCCGATCTCCTATATCCACTTTTGATCTGATTATTAGCATTTAATCTTCTACAACATTCAGTGTATGATATTCAAACCCAGCCTTATTTAAGGAAGCAATACCTTTTGGTGTGCTGGGTGTCACACATTTCCTTTGTAAGGTAACAATTTTATCTTAGGTTATTGCAAGTTACTTACTTTCCATTTTCATTTCCCCCCTTCCCTTTTTTAACTGGCATATGACTCCTCATAAAGAAGATGCAAATGGAAATACAACTGCAGAATGAAAGTTGAGGTAGGCATAGATTTATACAGAAGAAATGACCAATGAGCAAGCACTGGAGGATTTAACTCAGAAATACCCCAATTTACCCACTTCTGAAGAAGCTTTTACCTCCAGGTCGCTAGTGGATCCTTCTAGAAGGACTGGATGCGCACCCATCCCCTAGCCTTTCCTTACTCCATACATAATTCACTGAAGTGATTCCCAGAGGCCAACTGTTCAAACTGAGATCTGGATGGAAACTGTGCGATATTGTTGCTGTGTGTCTGGATACATCTGTCAGACAGCCTGGTCCCCACGCTAATCAGTCCAGATCACCTTGGGTACCTGCTCTGCTAGTTGTGGACTATTCAGGTGGGTGATCAGCTGTCTTGGAAAGCCATATACATGCACCAAAGTCAGGTGGGAATAGTTAAGCAGCTTCTGTGCTAACTGCTTTTTATTCTGTTCCATGGCTGGCCCTTCAGCTTGAAGCATGGTGCATGCGCTCAGCAGAAGAAGCAAGCTGGGGAACAGAAATACTGCAGTTTGCTCTGATCTCTTCTGACAGCAAATACATAAGCTCTGGGCCAGCACAGGCAAAACCTTTGGTGCACACATGCACATAAAAATCACAAAAACCTAACTTCAGAGTTTAAAAACATTTAAATGTGAAAAGAAATCAACAAATAGCAAGTGATCTTATAGCCAAGAAGTTGTCTCTAATGGGGGAGCATAGTGTGTGCTGTTAGTTGTTGACAGCCTGTGTGAGTGACCATCTAGGTACTGATTTCTTCTAGTAACCGGAACAGAAAAGCTTCCTCTTTGGCTGTCTAATCACGCTGTAACCTTCAAGGCATAGCTTCTTACTCCAGAAATAAGCAACCGACATAGGAAGGCTGTGGCTTTACATCTTGCATATTACTGTAGCACTTATCCTTGTACTCACAAATTCCAGACACTGCAAGTAGCCTCCCCTAGGGGGCCAGTTCCACACCAGAACTTGGAGATGACCATGTATACGTGGCGTTTAGTTTTTTTATTTTTTTTAAATACAAGGAACTAAAGTAGATATTTTTCAAACATGGCTCCAGTGTTTACTCCTTCAGTTATTCTGAGGGAAATGCAGGAGAATGTATTCAGAAAGCTGGATGCATTCAGCTCTTATACCGGTAATGCAGCTGTGGTGGCTGGGCTGTTTCTTATCTATATATGCTGACACATCCCAGTGTCACAGTGTACATTTCAGTGTAATTCCAGCAACCCATGAATGCTGATGAAAGAAAGGTAGCTCCCCTTTATCCTCTAGCAAATCCTGGTGCTATACTTTCCCACCATGTATCAACACAGCCCAGCTGACTATTTAGCTTATCATCAATGTACCTCCATGCATATGCACAAAAATGTCCTGAAAATACTCCTGAAGTTTCTTTCTAATGGTTCTTGTGCTCTAGTCCCACTACAAGCAGTTGTGTCAAAAATAGCAGTCTTATTCCAGAAATAAGTGAATCTGTAACTGATAGGGAAACTGCCCTTATGAAATACTTACCATGGAAATATCCTGCCACTGCACTGGTCTCCTTGTGATCCCACGCTGCTGTGCACTGGCAACAGGCTGTTTCCATGCAGAAATGCCCCCGCCAGCCAGAGGGAAGGCCAAACCTACCTGGGTGAGGTCGAGAGAGCTTTAATGCCATACACATGTTGTTATTGTTCTACGTTTGTTAGTCTTACTTGCAAAGCACTGGTGAAGCACAAGTGATCGCAGGTAATGGCAACAAGTGAGGAATTCACCAACCAATCTTAAAAAGGCTAGTTCTGTCCTCAGTTAAAACAATTTACAGCAAAGTTCAGCTCTTTCTGCTAGCTAAGAAGAATTTTCTATAGTCAGAAACTTAAACAGAAGCAGCACCAACACATACCTGGAGACACAGCTTGGTGAAAGTCTAGGCGATCCATCAGGAGATGGAGGTCTTTCTAACTACAGAGCTCAGTATAACCCTTGCTTAGTACAGCAAGGAGAAAATAGTGCAAAAATGCAGAAGTATTAGGCTCCAAAAACTGGAGAATCCGACAGGCATGGGATCGCTCACCACTTCTGGGTTTTTGCACACCAGCATAGATGTATTCAAGCATAACTGAAATGTCTTTTTTCCCCTTCTTGAAAAAACATAATGAGAATGCAGCACTGTGGGTTTTTGTTTGGGGTTTCATTTTGGTTTCAGTGGGTTTTTTTCTCTTTTTTTTTTTTTTTCTTCTAAGTGTGTTTGTATAAAGTTTCAGACAGATTCTCTAACTTTTTATTGAAGTCTTCACAAGTACTCTCTTCAACAATGTATCTAAAGACATTTTGATGTGTAAAAGCTCATGAAGAGTGGTTAATGTGATAAAAGCAGAAGCTTGAAGCAATGACATCTAAAGAGAGTCTGCCTGAAGATCTTGAAATCAGATAGAATAAAGAGAAGGCTAAAATGACAAACATGTTTGATCTTATGTACTTAAACAGAAAATCATTTCTGAGCCCTGTCTTATCCTATAAAAGAGCTGATGAATGTCTTGGATTTAGATACATGTAGCTATGTTTGCTTCTAAGAAAATTACATACTTGCCCTTTTGCACTAGTACTGTATTTTGAGAGTTTGAGTTTATTGATTTAAAAACCCAAATCACCCACTTAATTCCTCCTCCACTCTCTGTCTAAAAAAGTATTCAAGTGGAAAACAGAATTCAGCTTTCTTGTACAAGGAAGGAATTAATTTCCTTAAGGAAAAGTAATGAAATGCTTCTAAAAATTAAGCGCTGAGATAATTTTTGGGTCAAGTAGGGAAGAGCAATGCACAGAGAAGGTAGCTGTTGAGTCGAGTACAATCACTGCAACTACACCATTTGCAGAGGGAAGGGCGGGTAATTAGGGTGAGAGCAGACAATTTCTATGGCATTAAACCTGTAAATTAAGGGGAGAATATGCAGGAATAACATGGAGTGACCTCTAAACTTGTCATTTCTGTATTCAAGTCTGGAGCTTACAGATCAAGACAAGAGGAGAGCTTGGTAACTAGGAGGTAACGATGCTCATCCAACTGACCTTAAATTTACCAATGGATTCATATAGACAGTGACAAGCTTAAACCTAGAGCCTTTACTTTAAAAACATAGGCTCTGTTCTTGCAGAATTAAAGGCAACTTGCTTAACATTTGCTCATATTTTGAAATGCTGCTTCTCTCAAGACCACAAAGCATGTAAAGCCTTTAAAAATATTTTTACACAAGCAAACTAGATTTTCTTTTCTGCATTCAGGAGGTTCCTTGTTCAACCCTTCCAGCTACAGAAACCTCTTAGCATACCATGGCCCTGATTCAGTAAAGCAGTTAAGTAGTTCCTTTATTTTAAGTGCAGCGCTACACGTACAACCCTGAGCTTCACATTCAGGGGCAAGAAGGCCTTGAAACTAAATAATGGTGTATTAGAAAAATTAATCTCTATTAACTTCTGCCCCATTCCTTCATCTAGAAAGAAGGTAAAAAGAGAAGCACAGAAGGCTGAGACTGCAGTCTCTAGTTCCTGATCCACCTGGCCAAGAAAACAGCCTAGCTTGTACTTACTAGCACGCTCCCTTTCTCACAAATCTCTTTTTTTCCCCCCATCGGTCTCTAAAGGACCTGTATGTTATCTTTGGTTAGTTACTGCTGTCTCTGTCCAAAGCCAAGACAGTCAATCTCCAGTTCTTGTGAGCAGGTCACTGGTGGAGCTCAGCTACGAAGCAGGGCTCTGCAGCCCATCATCAGACACCCACTGACTGACAGTGCCTCCTGGCTCTATGTCCCAAAGGCAAAGTAACTGCAAACAAAAAATCTCTCATTTCATGCAATAAAAACCACTAAAGAAGAATACGGAGAAAGCATCAGCTCTTGATATACATCAGTGCAGGCTGGGGCCACCAGTTTGTTGTGCACCCACATCTCTGCTATAATGGTGAAGTTACACTTGAACGTACAATATTTGCGTTACACTTGCTAATTCATGTTGCTTGTTCTCTCTAATCTCAACATCACAGCACAAATCCTTTTCATGCTCTATTTCCTATGCACTACAGCTTCCTGGTTTTGTAAGCAACATTATTCTTCCCCTTGAAGTTAATTTCTGTAGTAGACTGGATTGGCTCTAACCTTCTCTCACGTTCCCCACTTTTCAGGAGGAGCCACACAAACAAAAGTCAATGGAATTTTTTCTATTACATTTTTAATCACCTTACAGGCTACTGAAAAGATGCTAGTAACTTCTCATCGTCCCCTTCTAAGGCCTATTGCAAAGCCAGTGAGAGGTGTTACGTTCGCAGAGTTGTGGACAAAACTACTTCTGACCAGTAGACAATCAAAGTAGACATAAGGCATCACTGCAAACATACTAAGGAGTCAGCTGAGGAAGACAACCAACTTAGTCTGCTGAAGGCAGCCTTACACCTTCCTCATGGATAAAATCAATGCAGAGGAAGCAAACATAAATCTTGCAGGTAGCAGGAGAGCAAAAGAAAGGTTCACAAGGAAAACAGAATGAGTCTGTGGAAGGCCATGAAGGGTGTCACGGATTTTGCAAGGTACTTTTCAATATGTGTGATGTCCCTAAAAAAAAAAGCATTGTAACTTCTTTGGTTTTGCTGGCTACGAGACACATTGTAGCTGCCACACAAGCCCATTTTTTTTTCAAAATAAAGCCACAGCTAAATGCACCTAACCTAAATCAGCACACCTGTCTATGTAAGAAGTTGTCAGCTGCCCCTGATGAACACAGACCAAAATATCCACTCATTCAGTTTTTGTTTGTTTTCTGTGATGTCTGCAAGGTTACATCAGAACTGGTAGATCTTAGCTTGTCCTGGTTTAAGGTCTGGTTTGGCACTCAGAGAAAGTCATGTTGAGTCAGGCTCATTCATTAGTTTTATATCTGCTGACTTTGCACTACGAAATGATTTCAGGATTTATCCTAGTTCTATAGCGGGGAATATAAGATTTCTTACATACACAACCTGCAAAATGCTATAGGAGAAAACACAGTCTGTGCTGTGCAGTATAATTTAGACCATCTGCAATGACAAACCTTTCCAAGTTATATTTTTGCTGGAGCTCTCTGACGTTTCTCTGTGCTGGGGTATGAGTTATATAACAATGATTCTCAACAGACATCAACAAAAGTGTCCCCAGCTTCAGCAACACCGTAGCTGTTTAAATTATGCCTTGTCCATGTGCATGGACACATGCAACAGAAGTTCTGATATATCCACTTTTATTGTCTCAGTGTTTGCTTTCCACTCACACAGGAAACGGTGTGGTTTTTTCTTCTGGCTGTAGGGCAACAAGTTTTGTTTCTCTTTCATTTCCTTATGAAGGTATACTTCCTAAGTGTGTCAGGAGACAGCAGCAATGGATTTTTGCATGGCTTATAATTAAAAACTCTTCTTGAACTTTACTCTTTGCGATGTCCAGGAGCAAGGAAACATCCAATGTTATTGTTCAAGTCCACTCTATACTATATGCTTAGTAGGAGCTATATGGATAAAGTAGAGCTAGTGAGCATTAACAGCAGCACATTCTTTAAATGGCTGCTCATTTCTTCTGTGTTCTCTCCTGCGTGCTCAGAAATTACTCAAAATATGTCACTATAGAAATCAGCTCTGTTTTTTGTCTAAATCCTGCTAATTTTTGCTGTGTTCAGTGAAGGTGAAGAACTGGATTAGTCCTATGGGAATAGATTGTATCTGTAACTTGTCAACACATGAAGGCAGTTTTAAAAGTGTGTCCCTGTTGCTGTCCACCTGTTGAGGGAAAAGTAAAAGGCCAAGATACAAGGCTGGGAGTCAGCTGCGCAAATGTCACTCTAGATGCTCCTGCAGTTGCCCCTTTAGATCAGTATAACACTTTTGCAAGTGCTGTGCTACATCCACCAGCCTGTTCTGAACGTCTCTGGGTTTTAGGCAACTGAAGTTCAATTTTTAGGCCTTCAGATTGCGTTTCTGGCTCTGCAACAAGTTCATCTGAGACTTAAAGCAAATCTCTTGATTCCTCAAGAGAATTTGAGGACAAGACACAGATAATGATCCTTTCCATTTAAACAGTGGAGGCTCAGAGAAGAACAGTAGTTACTACATGGACATCTAGGTCCTGACACAGCAGGATGTCAGTCTTGGCTGATCCTCACGCACTAGACTGTTCATATCTCTCTCTCCAAGCTGTTGGCATACTCTGGCCAAGAGAACAGTGTGGAGGCATTTTAGAGGGGGAGACTGGATTTTTTAAAATGTTATTTCTGCTTTAGGATAAGAAACTTAGCTATTCTCAACAAATTATTTGCTGCTGCTGTGCCAAGATCATTGCCACTCCATGGGAGGAAGGCTGTATTCATTCACAGCTTACATAGATATTTCACTTGAAATCGCTGACGCTTCCACTGGTTCACCTCCTGTTCTCTGAAGCAACACCATCTGCGTACTAAGTGGTATATAGTACACAGCCATGTTTTTATTCTCTTCTGGAAAAGAAATGATGGGCTCAATCGTCCTATCCCCTAGACTAAAACGCTTTCTACGCAGTGGTGAGCCACATATGTTTTTGCTTTACCTTGTAGCAGAGTTTAACATTTTATACTGGCTTGTGGGAGAACATTAACAGAATACCTGTTTCTGCCTCTAAATTAAGGGCTAGGTCAAATCTCATCAGTGCCCTTAGAAGATAACTATACTATTTTTCCCTTTTTACGTTTATGTCGCCAATTCAGAATTATAAAATACATAATTATACTGCACAGATTTTCATTCTCTCTTATACAGCACCTAAAATATTTTGTTCACTTACCAAATGTTTTGTTTCAATATTTATGGTCTGGATGGTTTTCAGGTGTCTTGAATTACTGCAGATTCTCCAAAAACTCCTTTCAAAAGTCATTATTTCTGAAACCACCTTTTGTGTGTTTTTTCTTTTCACAGTGTTCTCTACAGTACATCTTCACAATGTCACCTGCATTCTTTTTTTTTTCAACAGCGGTGCTTAGAGTTTAAAAAAAACGGATTATATTTTACTTGGGAGCACACAGCATGACCTTCAACCAATCCATTAGAATAGTTTGGACAAACTGCTTTTTCTCTGACTTCTTGAGTGGGGAGGAGGGTGGATCCAACACAAGCATAGAGAGTTGGGGCAAGGAAGGCCGTTTGGGGGCTGGAGCCTGCAGCATGTAGAATTTTGTGCTTCACAAATCATTGAGCTGTAGCCAATGCAGGACAGGAGATCTCTGCCACAGTCTGATCTTTTGGGGAGTGCTCAGTTTAAAAAATGAGCTGTAAACGTATGGTCTAGTGCAGGGTTAAACTGTTCTGTTGAAAATAGACAAACCGAAATTAACTTGCCAGGTTTGTTTGGCAACATTGAGTAATAAAAGCCAGAGATCTCAATGCTTTTTCTACATCCAAAAGACAGTTCAAGGGATGGGAGGCTTTTAACATTGAGCAGATAAAAATGGAGGGTTATTCTCTACTGCTTTTTCCCCTGTCAAAAAACCAAGGTGGGAGAGGGGTCATCTCCCTAATCTCATTGCCATGGGCAAATTTGAGTTCAGGAAACCAGTCTGTTCCCTCAGAGAGGACGGCATTGCTGGACTGCTCCTCCCAGCTTGGCTGTGAGCTGTGGCACTTCCACGGAGGATGAAGCAACTGACTGGTTTAGCGCTATACAAATGTGACTGCTTTGTTTATCATCAAGAAAGATGATGTGCCACTCACAAACAGTATGCTGGAAAAAAGAATTTTTCATGGGATCATTTGTAGTTTACAATTTAACACAAAACCTGTTAAAGCACAAAAGCGGTCTGTTATAGTCCAGAAACACTATGCACAGCAACTTTTGGTGTTTATTTATGAAAACAATACAGTGTGGTTCCAGTGGGAATGGATCAAGTTGCATAAAAGATTTAAGAGTCCATTCTGTAGCTGCAATAATGCTTTTAGCACTTTCTCAGATCCTTCCCTATATTCCAGCACAGGGGCTTGTACTAGTTTATCTTTTGGGCCATAAACCATTTTATTCCTTCAGTATTTTGGAGATGTTATCATGATAAAACAGATTTAAGCCACAAAATAATACACACATTTGCTGTTTGGAAGTATGTTAAATCTCTTTTTGAGAAATTAACTGCATGTGGAACTATTAGCACAGTATTGGTAATACCCTAGAATATCACTCTAAAAGTGACGGCAGGTTCTTGTTAACGAGTAATCCTGTTTTAATACAACTCTGTTGAAAAATTCACCATTTAAAAATCACGTTCAAGAAAAAAAATATGATTCCTCTTTGACACTTTAAGCAATTTATTTTGTTTTGGTTTGTTTTTTAATAATTTAATCAAAAGAGTTCTTGAAGCCTTTCATGGAATGAAAAATGAGGGGCTTGGGGCTTTTTTTTTTAGTTCTTCTTTAAAAATATAACAGATTTGGATTAGATATTAAGAAATGTTTTCCTGTGCGGGGGGTGAGGCAGTGGCCCAGGGTGCCCAGAGAAGCTGTGGATGCCCCATCCCTGGAGGGGTTCAAGGCCAGGCTGGATGAGGCTTTGGGCAACCTGGGCTAGTGGGAGGTGTCCCCGCCCATGGCAGGGGGTGGGACTGGATGGGCTTTAACGTCCCTTCCAACCCCAACCATTCTGTGATCCTATGATTTTTGAGCCATACTCAGGCTTTTCTAAATGTTCATCAGGGGAATATTTAACAAAAAAATAAAAATTTATTAAATTAACAATTCCAATTCAACATTTAAAATAATAATAATGGAAGGAGGGTGATACTGTCCCGAGTTAATGTTAGCAGTTTGCATCAAATGGAAGCATGGCCTCAGACAGGGCAATTTCAATGTATTATTCCTGTGGAGAGAATTCGGGTAGTGTAGCTGGAGTGAAGCTTTAGCATCGATACCCATGCTTTAATGGGTACGTGAGAAATAACTCCCTCTGCAGTGCTTAGGAGAAAGTCATTCCATTTAGGTCTAGATAAATTTTCAGTCTGTTAATTAGGTTAAGAGAGGAAAAATAACATTAGGAACTTTTACTGGAGTTGTATTAGCTTCAAAATTGCAAAGAAATTGAAAGAGAAGTTATGTTATCCAGTAACTTTGGCAATCACCTCTACTTCCCAAACCAGAGCCCCAAAACACTAAAATCTTCACTTAGACATGTATTCCTATTTCACTCCAGCACCATTAACCTCTTTTTTTCTCTTTTTTTTTTTAAAGATTTGCTTTTCATTGTCATTTCTCAAAGACAGCTTGTGAAGCAGTTATTTGAACTTGTAACATAGAATTATTCTTAAATCTGTCATTTTAGGAAGCATTAGACAGAGTAGACGTACTCAGCCCAGGTATGCCAAATCATATATAGGAATTACCCCAGAAAAATGGCAAGTAGCTAAAGTATGTTTTGAAAATGTCAGGTCTCCCTTCAAAAATGTTTCAGTGTGCTGAGATCGTGACCTGTCATCACATTAGCTTTGGCTGGGAACCTGGGAACTGCTATTAACAGGATCACCAATTGCCAATAACTGATGAGATTTACTGAATCTTAGTGAAAGAATTAAGGGAGTGGATTAAGTGAATGTATCCTCGCATGAATAAACTGCCTCACTTACAACACAAGTCAGTCACAATTGCAGGATGTGCAACAAAAGTACAAGGTATATATCTCAACACACTGCAGGAGTCAGCTCCGTGATGGGCACAATACCCTCCAGCTATACTTACATTTTCCTTTTGGTTTTTGGTCCCTGCTTGTCATCTGCAACACATACTGAAGGGAACAGCGTGCACCTCATTATTTAGATTTACCGTTCTATTTGTAGCACTTCAGAGCAAAGCGGAAGGGTTTAATAATCCTCCCCCCACCATCTAAGGGCTGGGGAAATCAGTGGGAGACCACAGCCCCACTGTTTGCTTCCCTGGCGGCGGGGGCTTGTTTTAGCTGCTGCCTGCCTGATACTGCTTTGTGTTCTGAGAGGCGTTCACTGCAGTCACTTGATGATTTTGCGTGTAGAGCAGGCATCTGATCAGACTTTTAACCTGGGGGAGGGAAGCAAAGCAAAATTCTGGTGAGTTAAATTACCTTCTGCTGCATACAATCATTCGGAGTAACACAGCTCGGCAATAACATTTGTGTTGCCATTAATAGAAAACACTTCACATTGCACTCCAGAGATTTTTTTTCTTTTGGTATGGAAGTGATCCATTCAGATTGGAGCTGCCTGAACAAAGCCTAGGGGCTCAGACACCACCAGCAGCATCTCTTTAAATAGCTCTGTCTTATTGTGTAATCTCTACATTGACTTGAAGGAAATGTGCCAATTGCTGAAGCTATAGGCTGTGTACATAAAACACACACTTAGCTGAGTGGCCCTGTGGGGCAACATGGGTTATTTGCTGATTTACCTCAAGTAAATCATTATAATACTTCAACAGAATTGTCTTGACTCCAACAAAATATGTCAAAGCATTTTAAATAGAACACTTAATCCGTGCCTTGCTCCCTTGTGTTGTGAAGTAAAGAAGAAAAAACATGACTATGCACTATGCTGGTAAAAGCCTGAAAATTCTGGTGAAGCACTTGGTGGGGTGGGGGAAGTGGGGGATTTTCTAGCATGCTCAAAGATATCTTAAGGTTTCTAGGTAGAGAAATTAAAGCTTGTCTTGGAAACTTTTGGTCATCTTGAAAAATAAAACAACATATAAATAGTAAGAATGATAACAATGACGTCAGAAGACCAGAATCAACATTTCATCCTATATCTATGTATGGCATGCTTCCATCAAGCTGCCAGGTGCCTGTATACCTCAGAGGTAAAGGTGGCTGAAGTGCTGACAGCAGAATAGTGATAATTGACTGAAAGACAACCGAGCTGACAGGCAGTCTGGATCCAGCTGCAGGCGTGAGTGGGTTTTGCAAAGCCTGGAGGCTGGGGGATGTGGAATTAAATTACCTGAGACATTACACTGTTTTATATCCTCGGTCCCTAAAATGTTCAAGGGATAGTTACACCCCTGGGTAAAGGACACCACCCCTTGACTCATTTTATTAATGTTCCTTTATAGTTTAATGATGGCTTGCATAGCTTAAGGTTGTCTCCTCTGTTAAAATTAGCAACCATGCTTTATGATGGAAAAAATCATCCTGTTTTCACAACAGAGGTAAATCATTCACAAACCAAGAAGGGATGCTACAGCCATCCCTTAATTTAATTTTGTGGCTTTCTGAATGATAATGCATGAGTCTCCTCTCCAAATCAGGAATGAGGAATTATTACACAGAAGGATAAACAGAATAAAAATGAAAATTAATGCTCCCGGAAAACAAATCAAATATTTCTGCAGATCTGTTTACTGGCATTTCTGCTCATAGACTTGTAAGTTAGAAGTCTCTGTTACTGAACCCAGACCCATCTAAGATGATCATTCCCTAATTCTATGCCTTTTTACTCCTGGTAAAAGACCATGAAGTTGCACAGAGCGTTAAAAACATTACTTTAAGCAGTATGGTAAATAGACTGAGCTTATTAACCTCTGTATAAACAAGTAAGGTAGGAGTTGGATTATGGAGGGTAAGGCTCATGTTTGCACACATTTATCTAACATAATTAGATATCCGGGGTGGGGGTGGGGTGTAAATCACAAGTACAGGAGAAGAAAATTAATTTATTCTCTGAAATTGTCTGCCTTTTACAGTGACATCTAAAAGTAGATCCTATCAAGTAATAATTTGCTATGTCATTACAACATTTAGAAAAGAAAGTGGCAATTACCAGCCCTCTTTATATGTCAAAGGTTGCTAGACAAGGCTGGCTCAGCATTTTCACTGCAAAGAGCATTCAGGTCTTTCAAATTCAGATCTATGTCTTAATTGGACATCAGATGAGTCCATCACAAAATAAGTAGAAACACCACTGGCAATGTAGTTTATGGACAGCTCTTTTTGTGGCAATGTTTTGGAAGATTAAGGCTGGGAGACTTGCTTATTTCTTTTTTGGTTTTACTGGGAAGAGCAATAAAGAAAGAACTTCAATGCAGAAATATATATAATATACTTAACATTCTGTATGTTACAATGAGTTAATATTAGCTCGCTAGCACAGCTCATGAGATTCTATGAGGTATCACAAGCTATTCAGGATTCAACTTACTCTGTTTTCAGAGTATCTTGTTCTTAAAAATGGGTTTTTTTTGTTGAGTAGTTATATTCTCTATTAAGATGAGGAGATATATATTCTTTAAAAAAAAAAAAAAATTTACATAGAGTTTGTGCTATGGAAGGTGTAGGGCAAGGGAGTTCCAGGTGACCTGAGGAAGTATTTTCTTTTTGCTTTGTCTCGCAGTCTCTTGCCACATCAGCTGTCCTCTAGATAACAAGTCACTGCTTTGAAAACTGAAGCTTGTTGTCTCTTGTAATAGTAAATTTTTCCTGGCTTTAGCAGACTTCCCAAGTGTTTTTTCTCCTAGCTAAAACAAACACAAGGAAAACATCAGAAAACAAAACTACAATTAACACTAAAAGAACTAAAATAAGAAAGCAATTTATTGCCTGTAAATTTAAAAAAGTTTTGCCTCAATAAAATACATTATCAAATAGTTGAATCATGGAGGATCACCCCTGCTAAGAGGTTAAGTATGTCTGTGGAACATTAAAAAAAATAAACAAAACAAAGTTGGTTGCTTTTCCTGTGATATTTTTGCACACATCTGATGCTGGGGGAGTCTGTGGGAACACGGGAGCAGGTGATTCCTTCCTGGGTACCAAGGTCATATCTGCAGAGTGGACCTTTTTTTTTCATTTCCAGTCCTGCAAATGTGTCTAGTGTTAGTCATGTCTGAGACCGCTTAAACAGGAAGTGCTGTTATACCAAAGAGCGTGTGGCATGTTTGCGCAAGTGAAGATGATGCCAAAATACGAGTTTCTCCCATGTCACATAGAATTTAAAGCCAAATGGTTAGGTAGATAGCAACTGACTGGTGCTGTTGCAGTTTCATCTAATAGAAGACTTGTCCTGGCTCAGGTTTAGGTCTTTCCTGATGTTTGTTAACCATCCATGTGGTTTTTCAGTAACTAAACCACACCATCTAATACCTTGTATTTTGTCAAAGGCTGTCTGCTATCAGGAATTAATTCAAGACAAGACAAGGGCCAGTCTTGTACCAGTTGCTGGGTAAACTTGATGGAGGTACGTTCCTACGTATCTTGCTGTTCATAGTGGTAAGTATTTTCTGTAACAAGCATATCTGAAAACCAGGCTGTGAACTAAATTAAGTAACCTTGAAAATGCAGGGACTGGCAAGTGCCTCCTGCTCTAAGAAACAAGACCACTTTTATTGTAGAGGGTACATGAGGACACTGAAATCCAACCCTGCCAGTCTTAACTGCAGCTCTTGACATTCAGAAAGTTCAGAGCACTTTTTCTTCCATTACTTATCATTGCGTACAGCTCTAAACTATAGGATAAAGCAAGGTCAAAAAAGGATATCTGAATTCCCAAGGGCTTACAAGAAATCCTCTTATTCAGCTCCTGTTTGATGTAGATTTCTCTTCCCCTCATCTACATAGATTCCTGCATGCAAGATTAATAAGGCAAAGTTTGTTCAGACCCTAAGAAGGGCAACTACCTTTTACTCACTATTTGCCGTGTAGGAATATCTACATTCTTTAGAATCAGTAATGATTGTAGGTAAAAGGCGCCTCTTAGGTATGGTCCAGTGCCCAGATGATTTAATGCATCAGTACTTTTTACTTGAGAGCTTTTAAAACTGAGATGTGAATCCCAGTTTTCAGTATCTCTACTTCATGCCTAGCTTGAGAGCAAATGGAGCATTCAGTATTCTCAGTTTGGACATGCTGCAACTTTACATTCTTTACAGCAACTTCATTCTTCTGTATACGGGTTTAAATATTTAAGGATTAAGAAGAGGAGCTCACACACACAAGTGAGTGCAGATCAGCATTCAGAAGCTCAGAAAAAAAACCAACATTCATATACTGATTTTCTTAGGACTCTGGAATATCTTATTTCTGGCCACAGTGGAAAAAGTGCGTCTGTCAGACTGCCTGCCTTCTGCGTGAAGGGAGCAATCTCGGCCTAGGTGAGGACCAGGACAGCACGTCTGTAAATAGCATGTGAGCATTTCCCAGGCTGGCCACTGACTTCTGTGTCAGAAGGCCCCATAAACCAGAGTCATGGACTGTTTGTAACAGTGCTCCCCCTGCACGAGCACATGCAGCAAACTTCTGATTCAGGACATGCTTGTGCCTAGTTGATAGTTTGGGGGCTTTTTTCTCCCTCTTGTCAGTTTGTTCATAAGCATGATAAAACAAGGATGCAAATGGTCGTATAATTAATTTCATTATAAAAAACATTTGAGAGATCACTAGAGAGTTTATCTTTTTTTTTTCCTCCCTTAAAAAAAAGCACTACCAAGAGCTCATTCCACGTAAAGATGTTTGACTCTTCATGAAAATCACTTTTGCCAAGCAGTGGAGTACCAGCTTTTCATTAGCAAGTTGGCTTGAACACCAAATGACCTTTTTACATTCATATGTATCCATCTCTTTAGAATTAATCATCCATTCAGCTGGTAGTTTATTTAAACTTAAACACACAAGGTGCAGAAGGAGTGTTTTCAGAATCCAAATATTTGCTTTCTACTTCTTTAACCACCTACTCACCACAAGGGTGGAAGCTGCCAACTGGCAGCTGAAAGAGACACTTTGTCTTCGATTAGTCAGATTTAAATTTCTTTTTGGTTTTTCGTTTTTTTGGGGGGTTTTTTTGTTGTTTTGTTTTTGTTTTTTTCCTCCTGTGAAATAGTGCCACGGGGACAAATGTATAACAACAGAGGGCAAACTAAGTCACTTGCAAACCAACTCCTGGGGCATGTCTGGATTGTGAATGAGTTCATGACTTTTGTTAGGAGCTCCCTTTCTCCCACTGAGATTATATTTCCTGCCTCAGACAGATCACGTTCACTGAGCCAACAACTGCCTCTAGGCAACCAGGATATAACGCTGTGCCCTGAGCAGCACAACACTTAACCTTGTGAGATATTGTACACAGGGTCTGTGCGTGTGTGCAGGGAGGAGGGGGAGGCCTTTTAATATTACTTACTAACATTGACACTACAGAGTGCTTTTGCAGTAGTGTGTGCTCTCAGCTGTCTGCTCCAAGGGAAAGGATTGTGTGAAATGTTTCATCTCCCTCACGGCATGAGAAATGTATTTTACAGCTCTTAATGTTAATCACTTGTGTTGGGGCTGGGCCAAGGACGCCCAGTGATAGACCAGGATCATGTCAGGTAGTTTATGGACACTAAAAGAAAAGATGGCTTATTGAGATAGAGGCTGATTTGTTAGCTAAGTATTTATGCTACAGCTCTCTGTAAGCTCCAGGAAGAGTGGGGAACTGTCCAATATGAGAACTGACAAAAGAATGATGCAGGCATGTGCTAATCCTGTTTTGGGAGTTGGGGGTTAGTGGGTTTGCATGTGGTTGCGCATAAGGGTCATTCCCAACTGGGCCTCCTGAGCCTTGATTTCACATTTGTCTTTATGAAGTCTGAAAAGCTTACCTGGAAGGATTCCCAGTGAAAGGAGCTGGAGGTGAGAGAGTTCTCCAGCTTATTTTTCAAGGTGACAAATTCCCATAGGGCTATGATAGAAAAATGGCCTGGCCAAGGGAGGAGAGCAAACATCTTCCAAAGACATGCTCAAAATTAACAAGAACCTTGAGTATCAGAATTGTGATCGATTCCCCTAGCACTCATATAATTTCTAAGGCTAAATAAAAGCATTTTGGAAAGTAGGGTCTTTTTCTGAAAGGAGGGAAACAAGGTGAAGTGTCCTCAAATGCCTACTTTAGGTCTAGGTTGTAGCAGTGGCTTGCATTTAGTGTAGGGTTAAACACCAGAAGGCTTTATACTGTGCTGTGACTGGTGTTTCAGTGTGGGGGGTTCAAGCCCAGAATGATTTAGAACTGTAGCAGATTGACTAATCTATAACTGTTACAGTATTTGGAAAGCTTCCTTGAGTGTCCAGAACCAGAATCTGGAAGGTAAGTGTTGCTCAGCATTATTTAGCATAGGCTGTGCTGGTTTTTGGCTGGGATGGAGCCAGTTTTCTTCAGAGTAGCTGGTATGGGGCTGTGTTTGGATTTGTGCTGGAAACAGTGCTGATAACCCAGGATGTTTCGTTACTGCTGAGCAGTGCTCACAGAGCCAAGGCCTTTTCTGCTCCTCACCCACCCCACCAGCAAGGAGGCTGGGGGTGCACAAGGAGCTGGGAGGGGACACAGCCGGGACAGCTGACCCCTGGGATATCCCATACCATATGGCGTCATGCTCAGCGTATAAAGCTGGGGGAAGAAGAAGGAAGGGGGGGACGTTTGGAGTGATGGCGTTTGTCTTCCCAAGTCATTGTTAACGTGTGATGGAGCCCTGCTGTCCTGGGGATGGCTGAACACCTGCCTGCCCATAGCACTTAGTGAACTAATTCCTCATCTTGTTTTCCTTGTGTGCACAGCTTTTGGTTTACCTACTAAACTGTCTTTATCTCAACCCATGAGTTATTCTTACTTTTACAATTCTCTCCCCTGTTCCACCAGGGGGGAGTGAGTGAGCAGCTGTGTGGGGCTTATTTGCTGGCTGGGGTTAAACCATGACATAGCCCTATGCAAATTTGTGAACTGTTTATTGTCATTTCATCTGACAACAAAGAAAGTAAAGGTGGTAAGAAACCCACCTTTTTTTTAGTACCTCAGAATAGAAACAAGTGAATAAGTAGAAAATCCACAAGTATTTCTGTTGGGGTTGCTTTTAGGACTATCTTGAAAGCCTGCAATTCTATTCATATTCTTTGGCAAATAAAAAAGGATTGTTGCCCTAAAATGGAAAGCTTTCTACTGAGTGTAAGAGTGTGCTATTATTTGTGGTTACATGCCAATCAGCTCAGACACAACTGGCCACAGGCAGATAAGCCGTGGACACACAAAAGCTGTAGGTTAGACACCACAGCCTAATTATCACCCTAATTAACACCATTAGCACAATAAGAAAGGGTTATCATAGAAATAAGCATTTATCTTTAGGCCTAAATCTGCCAAATCTACATCTACTCAAAGACAATTTTTTTTTTCTTCAGGTCCTCACATGAGCATGTGTTAGACTGATGTGCACATAACTGACAATTCTAGAAAGTATTAGAAACTCCTATAACGGCACTACTGAACAAAAAAAAAAAATCAGAATAGAATAGCATAGTTCCAGTTGGAAAGGACCTACAGTGATCATCTAGTCCAAATGCCTGACCACTTCAAGGCTGACCCAAAGTTAAGGCAAACAGAAAACAAAACTCTTTTGCTTGCATTGTGTGTACACCTGAGAGCTCCCACTGCATCACCGGGTCCTGTCACTTTTCAAAGGGCTGCATGAGTGACCTCAGGCTGTGTGGGCTGCTTGGGTGACCTGCTCCGGCACCTCGGCTCCTCCAAGCTGGCTCATCTCAACAGCATCATTAGAGGTATAGCAGCTTCTATATGAGAAATGGAATAAATTTTAATTCCTTTTTCCATGCCTCCTCTCCACCTTCAGTTTTGAGAACTCAAACAATCAGATGTATTCAGCTTTTAGTTCTCAGTTCATGCACATTACTAAATACCTGGATAGTTTCTCTAAGGAAAGCTTAAGAAAGCTCTAGAACAACTCAAATAATCTTATTCATTGCAGAGTCCCCAAAGGATGTCAAATTTAAACTGAAGTCCTGCTTGGAGAGGAAATGAAAACAGAGAGGAAGGGGTCTGGGAGAATCAGAGGTTTTTTAATTAGTTTGTGGTTGAGGCAGTGGAATTATGTGCTGTAATACCCCAGTGCCTGTGTGCACGTTGTTTTCTCTAGGGTCAAGCTCAGTGATCTGCTGAGTGACAAAAGGAAAAAGTAACCTTATTACTTCCTCTTCCCACTTTCTACTCTCAAATCAGCACAGCACTGGTGAATTCTACTTTTACCTCTACCTCTCCTTGGTTTTACAAGAGTTATCCAACACAGAAGTGAGGAGACATGAGAGTCAGGCCATATACATATCTCACGTCTGGACTCTTCAATCAGCACTGCAGTTGCAAGGGCAGGTAGCTTTTTTGGTGAGCATTCAATTCTGCAATGACTTACTCGATCTTTGGTATAAGGGAAACCACCTAGATCATAACATCTTTTTTTGTATTATGCCCCAGACAGACAGCTGAACGTCACTCATGCAGCACTCACTCCATGGATGAGCAAAGCAACTGCTGATGCTCTAATTTTCCCCAAAAGAAACACGGCATAAATAGTTTCCAGCACTTGCTCTCGAGACACTGCTCTTTCATAGAGAATGAGCTAAAGAAACATATAGTGATGGCAAACTTTCCATCAGCATAATGCCAGGCATTTAGAAAACTAACTTGACCTAGTTTTTGATTTGTAGAACCAAGTGACATGCACTTTATTATGTGCAAAAAAAAAAAAAATTATGTAGCACACATACTCCTTCTTTACCAATTTAATATTTCTATCATGCTGTGCATGCTGCTAATTGAAGTGGCTGATATGGTCACAGACAGCCCAGCTTCTAGGATTTACCATTCAAACATACTTGAACTGGCATGAAAAATGCAATAAAATAATTCTTTCAGACAAGTTTAGAGAGAGGTATTCCCAAAAGACAGAATTCTGGCTTCCAGTCATATAAAGCTTACACTTTGTCAATAACACAGTGAAGGAAGGCATGAATGAATTTTATTTCATTGGACAAGTGACTTGGAATACAGATAAGGCAGGGTGAGCATATAAACCTTTAAATAAATGTTTTAGCACTATCTGGAAGGGAGGAATGCAATTGATTCCAATCTTTTCTGACAGAAAATCAGTTCCTCTAAAGCTCTTGGGGCAACAAACACTAACTAAAAGTGTCTCTTACTAATAAAATCTTTAAGTAACAACAAACCAAAATGTTGTCATTTGCAACTAATAGGCTATAATTATGGTAAATTATTACTCTGTAGTTTAATTGAAATATTAAACTGTGATACAAAGTCCTTGTTTTACTATGAGTTTAACAGCCATGTAACTTTGAAGAGGGATCTTTAAAAAGCTCAAGGAAAGCCCAGCAGACAAATAGCTGACAAAGCCCGAGACAAAACACAGCGTAAACAGCATTAGGAACACAAAATACTCTGTCACTCAAATGTTGGGTTTTTTCTCTAATGAGCATAGCTACCTTACCTTGAATTGCTACAAACAGTTAATAGAAAACACTGATCTATGATTATGCCCAACACCATTCTTTGTTCTGCTTTGTGGGCGTTACTCTATACAAAGTTGTTTTGTGGAAAATCTTGACCTTTTTTTCCCTCTGCCTGTTTAACATGAGCCTTGTGTTATTCCTGCAGTGATACTACAAGCTGGAGCAGTAAAAACTGCTGCTATAATTCTGGTTTTGCTTTGCAAATGCACGTTACACTTCAGAATGAAGGGGAGCATTTAGTGTTTTAGGAGAGCCATGTTTGGAAATTCTACAAGAGAAATCCACTGGCAATTTCTTTTACATCATAAATCTTACTCAAACCAGTAAACTGAGTTGCAGTTTTGTTTGCAAAACCACAGGTTGTTAAAATTCACAAATCAACATCACTATCTCAGGGGCCTGAGGATGAATGGTATTGCTAGAAAAAGGATTGTACTCAGTCACAACGTGAATTTCAAAAAAAATGGTACTTCATTTACACTGCCTATCTCATACCCGTTTAAATGAGTCACTATATTTTTAGTATTAAATGTCCTTTTCCTAATGCCTTCCACAATGGAAGCAAAAATTAGGGAACAGAAAAAAAAAAAAGTCTGGTCCTTGCACAAAGTACATTCAGTGGCTGCTTTAATGCTTTTAGCCTAAAATGTGTAATAGTAGTAGTACTACTACGGTAGTAATCTGTCTTAGGTGGTAGAAAACACTTTGGATTGGATTTACTTTCAGATTACTGCTTACTTACTATAGACACTTTCAAATTAAGTAGTTATTATAACTAACATGTTTTAAAAAGAAACTTCAGCTATATGTGCTTACAATTGTTAGTATCTAATAAAGAGCGCTCGTGGTCTGTTTCCATGCCCCCACAGCCCATAAATCACAGAATTTCAGTATCCTAACTTCTGCCTTCCCACCTTCACTGTTCTCTCTATTTTTATGGATAACTATTCAACATTTAGACTTCAGTGTGAACAGGCTTTGGCACCATACAACTGAAAAATACATGTGGTAAGCTCAATATTTAGAAATAGAAAATGGTATTTCTATTTTCATATTTCTATGGTGAGAGAGGCACTAGAATCTATGTTACTATCTTGTTACAAAACCAAACTTCCAACACACAGAGTAGCTATTTCTTAAGGGCCTGTTTTTCAGTTTTGCCAAAGAAAGCGTTCGGCAACTGGGGG
>NW_010117675.1:33732-93700 GCF_000699245.1 Pterocles gutturalis
GGGGAGGGGAATAAATCAAGTATTAAACAATGGCCAACATTTTCCTTACAGCTTGTGGATGAGTCTATATGGTAATCTATACTTCTGCACTATTGAACCCAAAATAATTGCATATCTCCAGGGCTCAAGACGCATCTCAGAAACCTGTGGGAAATACATTCTAGAACTCTTAGCAAGAGCAGAGGGTGGAATACAACCCTACTGCAATCTCCTCTCTGAATTGCTCATTTCTGACAACAGGTATCACATGTATATAAGTTCTTAATAAATTTTTGTTTTTGAATGACACTAAAAAGTGCAAGTTTACATTCTGAAGTGAGGTGCCCTGATAGATGAATCTATTAAAGAAACACTCTTGCACTTAGGGAGCATTTTGAATCATTAATTTTAACATTCCATCAACACGAACAGAATTTCCTGCTTTGTGACAGATTCAAATTTGAAGTTTTAAAAATGTTTCTAGAGAATTTCTTTCATGTTTTCTGCTTTTATGGAAACCTTTCAAAATTTTTTCTTGATTTCAAATAGAGAGAGGTACCAAACTTTGGTAACTCTTAACTCTCATCCAGCTCTGATGACTACAGATCTCATCAGTGGTGGTGGTTCTTTTCTTTTATACAAAAGCTGCTCAACTAACTAATGATTTTATTGGCAGTGTTGACACTGTAAATCTCAAAAATCTCTTACCTTCTAATAAAATGCTTAATGAGAACTTCCTGAAGCTGACTGACGTACCGTGGAAAACTTTCAACGGAGTGATTTGCCAAATATTTCCATCTCTGGCTGAAGGATACTTTTCTTTCATTAAATACAGTTTATATAACTTAAAGTTTTCCTTAATGCTGAAGAGAGATAGTTGTGCTTCTGTAAAAAGCTGTCTGTGACAAATGACTGGACAAAACAGTCATCTATAAGATGACTTGACTAATCAATTAAATTAAAAAGATATCAAATACTTTTGATTATAAAACCAGCAAAGTGGTCTGACTTTCTCTATATTTCAGACTATATATATAACTCTTCTGAAGAATTACACAAACCTCTTTCAAAGGACTCCCTGTTTAGTAGGAAAACATGCAACTTGGAACTCCAAGTAAAGGCAGGGGTGTTTGGAAGTTTAAATTAGTTAAATTAGGTTGTGTATCCGAAGTGTGTGTGTCCTGTCCTTACCAGCTGCACTGCAGAGAAAACACAGGGCTCACATCTAAATGCCCCAGAACTGACACTAGCTAGAAAAGGCGGACCACAGCCACGCTGCACAGGATTTGGCCTTTGTGCTTTCTAATGCCTATCTAGTCGTGAAACTTTTCTTCCCTTTTTGGTTTTGGTTCACAACGTGATACAGAGAGCACGCTCCTGATAGCATGTGGTGACACATCAGTGTGTAACCGAGCAGTGAACAACTATCTGCCGTAACATCAAAGAACTCTTGTGGTGCCAGAGCCAGATTAGTGTTGGATAGATCTATATTGTCTGGGCAGAGTTCAGAACAAACTAACCTTAAAAACAGGTTTATGTTTTCCTCTAGGACTAGCTGGGGCTCACTCTAGAAGGCAGTATGGAAGTGAACTCATGTGCATGCAGTACGGAAAACTGCCCTGCAGCAAAGCAGGGAGGTGAGGGAGACTTTGCCTTCTGTTCTTCCACTGGAGGCATCTTCCTTAGCTTGCTGTACCATCTCTTTCATTTCATATCCCTGCAGTGTTTGTTCTGATTCCCTGTCCTCCTGTTCTGCTGAGCTCCTTTTCCAGCAGGGAAGTTTGTGATAATGATTTTCCCAAATATAGCTAGTTGAAAATATTAAATGAATGCAAATCAATAATTTGCGCATACAAAGAGGGAGGAATCTGGTTTTCATCAACTGAAGCTTTTTTCAGAATGTTAAGTCTTGCAATATTTCTGCTGACTTCATAAAATTATTAAAGCTTGTGGTGCGAGATTTTCATTGTTTAGGATTTTCTTACTAGCTGTATCAAATAGTACAGAAAAGCACCATTAAGATTTCAACATACCCAATTGTGCATGCTCTTCTAACAACTAACCCAAACTGTTACATTTCTTGTCAACAGCAGGCAATATTTAGGTGGATGACCCTGAATTGCTGCACCTGTAAGTCTTTAAACAGCTACATCTTCAGCTGCAACAGCTTCCAGAAGCAAGTAATCAATCTTGAACATGTTGTTTCACAAACAATAACTAGGTGACTTTAAAGCTCTGTTTTCCCCATAGTGAAAATAGCAGGCTACTGCCAAATCAAGTTAGCTGTCTTTCCCATCTGCCTTCACAAAGCCAGTGGGAGGCACAACTGAAGTCTGCGAGGAAATCACTGTGTGTCTCTTGAAGTTGGTGAACTGCGCTAAATCAGAGGCCCAGTGGCACTAGAAGGAAGGATTCCCAGAACATAAGCCTGAAAACATACTGTTAGCAGGCAGACGGGCAGTGATGATTTCGCTGTGTAATCCACACTGACATCCCTCTAGTGCATAAAATACCAGGCTAGTACCAGTGTCATACAGCGTACTAACGGCACGCTTTCCTCCTGCTGCTCTCGCTCCCTGCTGAGCGGACGAGGCTCAGGCTGAACTCCCCAATCTTCAGCAGAGCAGTGGCACTCTGAATTCATTCTTCTTCCATTTGCTCCAACAGAGAGCGTGAAGTAAAATCCACATGTGGTTTCACCACGTATAGAACTAGACTGCATGTCCTTCTAACACAGCCTTGGGCAGTTGTACAAACTGCACTGTTCTCAGCACTGTGTAAATCAGTTGTACCTTGGAGGCACAGTTCTTGTCTTTCTTCTAGGTCCACGAGCAGCAATGGCTGGCAGACATCCAGTCTGGCTGCACTGGCCTCTTCTTCTGGGTGCTGCCTCTCACCAGCGGATAAGGCCAAGGCTCTTCCCATTCCTCCTCTCCAAGGCAGATGGACCCATTTATTGTTATTCTGCACATTCAAGAAAGAAAAAGGCAAATGAATATGATATAAAGGTGGAAAAGCAAGTTTGCTGAGTTATCTTAAGAAAACTGGTTGCTGTGCTGTCCGCTCTCTTCCTCCTCTGCAGCACCACTAGGAGTGGGTACTTTTCTCTGATCTGGTTCATCGTGATGGATGCTGCGGGAGGTTGTCATCAATACTGCTTGCTGTGTGGCTGGATACAAGTCAGGTGTTTTAGTGTTCAGAATGAGCAAGGGAAGCCAATTTCTATTCTTGATTCTGGCACTGACCCACTTCAACTCCACAGCTTATTTTTCTGTGTTCCCAAACTATAAAAACAAAAGTTCCTACCCATTCTCTCCCTTAGCAGTATCAGCTCTTGGTAGGTAGTAGTTGCTTCAATCTTATTCTCTATTCAAAATGTTGCTGATAGTATGAAAAATAAGGTATGAAACATATAGCACTGCATTATGGGTCAAATACAGCTTTGATTGAAATATTTTGTTGTAATTTCCTTTGCTTGGCTTTTCCTTCAAATACAATAAGATATTGAAACAATTCACGGGAATCAAAGCATAACTTTACATCCTGATTACATTTTCTTTTATGGAGGATGTGTGCAAGGAAGGAAACACATAAATCCCACTAACTGGTTAACGTATTTCAGGCACTGTATACTAAATCAATGAGGCCTCATTCACTTCTAGTCTTCATTCCAGGATTGCCCCAAATAAATGTAAAACCTGACTTTGCTGCAGTAACTTACTGTGCTTACTCTTACAACAGAGTGTGTCATTCCAGGTTTCCCATTACCAATACTGACAGAGAGAAGTAATTATCCACATTAAAAATGAAAATTTCATGTATTTCTTTTTAACTTGTATTTGTCTTCTCATGAGTAACTCTTACAACTGAAGGAGGAGCTTAAACTGATATTAAATGTAGCTTTACGTATAGAAGGGCAAATATCCAGGCCTCTTTAAATATAAAATAATATTGACAAAAGCCTATGGAGCAGATTGAACCAGGGGTTGGAACACCCCAAGTGAAATCAAAGTATTGATAAAAGGCATTGGTGACTAATAGAAATTTATCTAAAGAAATGAGGATACAGACAATAAATCTGTGATGTTTTCCACACCATGGTTTTTTAAATTTTTTCTAGTCAGCTGGACTATTTGAACAGGTTACCTATTCTAACCCCTCACCATGCTGATAACATTAACTAACAAATATAATGAGATTTTGTTTTCAAAGCCACGCTCACTGGCTGATACCAGTACATTTTATTTTATAATAGTAATAGTTTTACAGTAAATACTAGGATACTAGCGTACAGCTACTTTAATTTAAAGAATAAACCAGAAAGGATGCTAGCACAACATTTGACAGGGCTCTCAGGACATTGCTCTGCATCTGCAACACTGCTCTGACCAAAGACAGGATACTGTGTGATTAAAATTAAAGCCTCAAAACACAGAACCCGTATCTGTTACCACAGGAACAAAATGCTAGCAAGTTGAGGGTGTTTTGTAAGAAGTCATAATTTTTGTTTACTGTGTCTGCTAAATTATTTAGGAAGCCTCTGAATAATTTATTTTTTTCCAACAAGATGCTTCCATGCCTTGATGATGTTATTTTTTGCAAAACAACCTGTATTCAAAACTAAAATTTAAGCATAGACAGCTTTAAATGAGTGTGTGGATTGGGGGATTTGTTTTGTATTTTAAAAGAAAAACTTTCAATATTTTTGAATAGGTAATTTGTAGAAACTAATACTAAGCAGTAGTAAAACTCAGAGCAGACAATGTTGCTTGTTTTTCAGAAGGGCTTTTTCATAACCTGAATGTTGTTAATGTAATTACTTACCTTTTCAAATCAGATCTAGTAGCTCCCAAGGTTTGAGCATACAAAATTTCCCTAAATCCATTTCTGCATTTTTTAATAGGCAGCATTAATGTTCAGGTATTAGACAGGCATCAGTCCCAGAATGCTTAGCAGCCCTGCCCTGGTCCTGAACTCAGGTGAATACAGTTTTCTCCTTCCCTGATTACATCACAGAAAACCACACAATTACTTTAAAATAGAACATATTCCTTGTTACCTCCAGTTAAAGATGTTAATATGTTCTTCATCAGAAATCAGATGACTGCTTTACCACATAGCCAACAATTAAGAGTCTGTTATAACTTACTACCAGTTTACGTAGAATGAAATTAAATTCTCATTATACTGCAAGATAATGGCACCTAGCCAACTTCTGCATGTTGTTTTTTTAACTAAGCAGATCTAATTTCAGATTTCTTTGAAGTTCAGTCCTTAATGTTCCCTCCACAGGAGTAAACTGTCATCCCTCACAAAGACGCTGTTCTCCTTCATGACTCCTGTATTGAGTGACCTCTCCATCCCTATTACTTGCAACTGACCCAGTGATCGCAGTTTAAAACTGAATTCTGCTTATTGGAGTAAAGTGCAGCCCTTATTCCTGGTTCCTTTTGGGCACCACTATCACATACACAAATACTCCCTGAGCCAGTTCTGGGAGCTAATTCAGCTGAAGCTGAACACAGCAAAAACTGTTTCAACTTCTGCCATGCTGAGTAGCGCCAAAGCACACAGGACCAGACTGGGAGCGTAGGGCAGCACAACAGCAGCCTGGATGTAGATCACCTTAACCTGTAACAGGGTTATATCCTAGAGTTAAAAGGCACAAACAAGTAGGACTTAAAAGAGGAAGATGCTTACTGTGCAATTCTGGGAAAGACTTTACCATGCCCCCTTTTCTTTTCTGCACGAAGGGGCCTCTCCTATCTGACACTTCTTTGCCAGGGCTTGGGAATCAGTGCCTCACTGGGAAGCAAGTCAGTGCCAAGCAGCTAAACCAGCCAGCCCTGCGTGATTCAGGTGCAGGGCACCACTCCCGTGTCTTACTGTTAATGTACAGACAAACGAAAGTCTGTAATTGTGGGCTAGAGCCTGACCCTCCCTGCCACCCTTCTGTCTAACAGCCTAGGCTCTCCACATCCTCCAGCTCCGCCTAGATAACCTTGCTAACAGACATGCTCAGGAAACACCTCCCCAGTTCAAATTAATTTGAGAGAGTACCTGTGTGACAAGAGATCCTCTGAGCTGTTTGGATCAATCAAGATGGGAATATTTTTGGTTGTGGTTGGACTTGAAACTTTCTAGAGAACTTTGTTCAAAGAAGTCAAGTGAAGAAATGTAGCTGAAGTGTAAACACACCCACGTTAGGCAGCAGCTGGGAGAGGGAGAGGCTGAAGATCTGAGCTCTGAACAAGCTATGTGTACGGGTCCCGAGTTGGACCTGGCCTGAGCACTTTACCTGATAATACCACCTATGCCTGACCTAGGAAGTATCAGACGACATGGAATTCAACACAATTGCACATAATTCCAATTCAGTCACACTCATGTCTTTCTGACACATCAACACCCCACAGAGTATGGTAGATGTAATAAGAATTAAGTGTGGGCAGCTATAACCAAAGATCAATGAAGTTCCAGAGCCCTTTAAGAGAAGATACTTAAACCGTGCAGCAATTTACAGTTAAACACAAGCAGTTTAAAAGCTGTACTTTCATTGTCAAATTACTTCAGATCTGCCATTTTCATTAGAGACTGATCTTTGCTCTTGTAAAACCTGGACAAACGATGGTAGAATAAAATGGGTTGCCATTAAAAAGAGCAATTTTAAGCACTGAATTTGCAATTCAGGTTGTCATTAAAACTTTTTTATCCTCCTAAATATTAGCTTACCCTCTTCTGTGAGCAGAGCTAATGGAAGGAAAAGCGAGGAAAAGCAACACCCCTTCTGTGGCAATCCACTGCTCCAGTCAGCTACTGAAAATTCATTAGCGTACAGGTTACACAACATCCCTCTCCCACTCACAGGTAAACTCAACCCTCTCATTATAAAGTTAATTTAGCTAGGTTAAATGATACAGTATATTTGACTGCATTTTCTCACCTCCAGCTCGAGCCCTCTCAGGCTTCCTAGGTAAGAAAAGGAACACTCTCCCTGCCTTGTTTTCATACACGCTACAAAAGGGATTGCATTACCCTCCCCCCAACCCCAATTACTAGGCTGTGGAAACAACTCCAATTAAGTGGTTAGCCATAATAGCATGGCAGCCCTTTAGGAAACTGCTTATCTAAATAGAGATGTACAGAAGGCAGTTTTCTCTCTAATAGTGATGCATTTTCAATTCATGCAATACAAAGTGCATTGGGCTGCAGTGTCCCTGGCTACTGATGATTAATAGCCCATACACTGCAAGGGTCCACAAAGAAAAGTGCCAAGGGAAGCAGATGCAGCGGGTTTTATATTATCATGACTGCAACAAACTCATTCAGTGGTGTCAGCTCTGACTGCAGGATTCTGATTATGAAATATGATGCGTGTTGAATTTAATGGCTTTCTCTGCCCTTCTGGTGAGTTCACTGCTTTCCAATGTCATTTTGTGTTCTCATCTGAGTGGTAATAAAAGGAATATCATTGACTGTGCTAGCTCTGTAACCACTGTGTGTTTTACAATAAATTGTGTTTCAGGACCTTTCTACCCAGGAGAGCGTACAGGGCCAGAAAGTAATACTCCCTAGTTTTCCAATATGAAGGCTTTCTGTGAGAGGATAGGAAATTATGCAGGACTGCCCTTCTCTCGAGGCATTCCTTGTGTGAGCAGAACATATCTTTTTCAAGTGGTTATGTAGTAAAAAGGTCAGTTTGAATTGCAAATAATAATAATAATTTTAAAAAAAACCCCACAACATCAGAATAAACAGCTCCTGCTACAGAGCAGAAATTTTGTTACCTCAATGACAAGAGGATAAAATTGTTCAAAATAAAATCTAAATAAGGACCTTGGGCATATACGGTGTTACTCATGTAGGAATGTAAGTCAGGGGGGACTTCTTTATCCAGCAAATTGTTATCTCATCCAAGCTGTCAGTAAACTGTGGCCTGCACTACTGAGTTAAGATCTCACCTTCCGGAGAGCTGGTTTGCCAGATAGCTACAGGTGTTCTCCCAAATCCCTCTAATGCCTGCAAAGTCACACATTGATTTCTCAAACAAAATAAGCCTTGTTAACAAACACATTGTGCCAATACCAGTGTTGAAGAGTGCACACTCAAGACTTTTTCCCACTGCTAACCAACACTGCCCCAAGCTGGGGTGTTTTTACGCCAGGAGGGCCTATGCAGATCTATGCAGAGAGAAAAGACAGAGACTCAAACCCAAGATATTTTGCATTACCTGAAAGGATTCCAGTATTTTCATCCCCTCTGCTCACATACATCTCTTGCCTGCGTTAGCAGCTTCAGGGAGTGAGTCACTCACCCAGCTGTATCGATCGGTGGAAAGCAATGTAATAGATAAATAGAAAGAAATGGTTTTCTGAGATTCTCTGATAAATCAACCAGTCTGAGTTTTCCCCTTGGCTTCTCCTGCAGGCTACAGCCAACCTGAAGCACTGCAGCCACAGCCAGGTTAGAGCTTGCGTGAGCTCGAATGCAAGCCCCTTTAAGTAGACAGGGTGAGACACAAGCAGGTTCCTCCTCTTCCACCCAGGAAGAGGCACAAACCGAAGTATTACTCACTTCTGCACTTCACAGTCTCATGACTGGCCAAATCCAGAGAGCAGAAGTGGAACAGCAAGAGGTGCTCCTCACACAGAGCAAAACCATATCCACAGAGGCAGGAAGTACCTGAAACACAAATGGTATTTTTTTCTCTTTGTAAATGCACATTCCAGAGCTCACCTGTGCTGTTTTCTTAACTACAGCCCCCTCTGATGGAGTGTTGCTGCTTCTAGAAACAGAAGAAATATTTTTCCAAGGAGGAGAACAGAACATTTAGATTTCACTTACAACAATCTGAATCCAGAGCTGGTGCTTTATTTTTTATGTAATGAAACCAAACTGCAAAGGTTGTTCCTAAGAATTTACAGTTAAGGTGGAAGCTTGCGGGATTAGTAAATCTGTACATTTCTCTGTTTTTCAGAAGAGAAAGACCACCAACAAAGCGGGGGACAGTGCCATTAACACCATGGATAGATGCATGCTTCATAGCCAGCACTGCCCAAATTGAATTCTCTCTTCAATTGAGTAAGTTTGCATTCAACAGTTCAATTCTATCCTGCACAACTTTATAAGGTTTTCACAAAGAACCTAGGAATGAAACTTCTGCTTTTAGGATAATCCAGAACATTTCTAACCTTGTTTTCCTTTGACTCTAGTTGAAATGCCACCAGTATTCTCAATGATATTTTATGTATGAACACTTTAAAAGGTTTGCCTAAAGGACAAATGAGAATTTTCTTTTGTCCTTTCAGACTATACTTCATATATTTTCACATGAAAATGTATTGAAACAAGATTTAAAACTGTTACGCATTTTATTGAGATCTGCTTCCAAAGGGAGAAGAAAAGCACATTAACATTTAACATGGTGGCTTTGTCTTTTTCCCTTTCCTTCACTGTTTGGTGAAAAACTTGCAACAGTTGAAAGGTAGAAATGTCAGACAGAAGTCTCTGATCTGCCTTAAAATGAAGTTATGTATTGCCATAATAAAACAGAGCATTTGTCCTCCCTGGGATTCTCAGTCTCAGTAAAGTCTCATCAAAGGGGCTACGAATATTCCCAGATGAAGAGATCACAGAGAACGAGGGTCCTAAGAGTGTTATGATTGGTTTGACAATCTAATGGCAGTCTTTCCTTCTACACTGCGTGACCTTGTCTTTTGATTTATTGTGGCGTGTGGGTTCAAGAAGGTGCATGTCTCAGTGCACGCCTGTGCATACAACACAGGAACCAGCCACTGCGAAGACTGCTTTGGGGCTGGAACCGAGAGAGAGGCGTCAGCTTCTGAATTCTGCCTGCCATGAACTGAGAAACAAAAGCAAAATCTCATGTGAGATGCAGGCCGTCTTACCTCCTGTTGTTTTCAGGGAGCTGGTATCTGCTGTTTACAAACAGAAAAAGGCTCCTGTTTGCAAGCAGAGAAATTGCAGGCTTCTTGGAACAGATACAGAAACAGCCAGCACTGAAACATCAACCCTGAAAGAAACGGCATCCTTGAGTGTCCTCTGTGCAACAGCCCATGAAGCGCAGTTCTTAAATTTAGATGTCTTCATGAACAGTTAGACTGATTCAGCACCGAGAGAGCCAGAGTATGCCAAATGTGTCCACGATGTTCTTCCCAGGCCAGCAGAGACTCTGCACAGTGAAAAAGAGCTCAGAAGACCAAGGCATGAGACCTTCATGCAGACAAAGCAAGGTTTAGTATGACAAAGATAAAAGTTTCTTTAGCAGCTGGGTTATGCTGAATAGATGGGGTGGAGAGAAGGAAGATGTGATATTCCCTGTGATGTCCAGTATCAGGCACATTTCTTATTCTGAATGTTTCTTATGTTTGAAGCTGCAAATCTAGTCCTCGAGTTCAACAAAGCCTTTAAGCACCTGCCTTTATTGGATTGACTTCAGTGGGGCCTCAGAGCAGCACGTCTCTCTTAAACACAGTAAGCCAACATGTTTAAAGCCAACTTTCTGACCACGCATCCCAACGTAACCACAAGGCACACTCCACGTTTACACCAACCTCTAAAATTCTCTCTGTGGAAGCCCTGGTGTTCCTGCATAGTACATCCCTCAATTTGTAAACATTTCGCTTTGGATGAATACAATTAGCCAGGTTTCTTAACAAGCTCTGCATTTCAGGAACTCCCGTACTTTCCCATTAGAAGCATGAAGCAAGGCTTGATTTCACATAGAATAGCTGATTGTCAACAAGGGCTCATTAGCAAGATCCAAAGCTTCCACTGTCTTGCTGTTTAATTTATGAGAGCCTTGTGATTATGATAAACATGAGATGCTAGATCACTAGGGATGGTTTTGTTAGTTTGGGCTTGGCAGAATTTTGTACCAATTACGCCAAGAATTGTTATTTTGGTTTTTCCTTAAAGGCCATACCTGAAGTGCCCCGATAGGGAAACAGAGAAACCTGTCAACTTTCCTGCAATTCTTTAAAGCAAATGAACAATAAAACCAACGAAGTTTCTTCCCTTTTTCTTTGTTAACATCAGATTTTCCTCTAAAATTGTTATAGTATTGTTTATCAAAACACAGCTGTGAAACCAGGCATGCCTTAAGAGCAGTTACGTAATTTGCTCTGTACTTAACCGCATTCTGACATATTTAAGTCTATGAGTAGAATATAAAGATACGCAGGGTCAATTTAGTGGTGGGGAAGAGGAGCCCCATATTCAAGGAAGCCCCAAGTCTTTCCCTGTGTCCCTGGGAGAGTGGGGAACAGAGCACATGTTTCCTTCTTATTTCACCTGCACCTTGCCGTGGCTATTTTAAAAGAGTCAGGCACCTCCATCCTTCTAAAATCTAGCTAGCAGGGCAGGCCCGCTCGGCCATATGAGAATAGATGCACAGGACAGGGAGGATTAATATTCTTGGAGGTTTTCCTTAGTATGCAGGAAGCCAGCACAAAGGCACTAATAAGCTCTTCAAGCAGAGTACATTTTCTCATGGGGATAATAGTTCAAGGATAGAAAGAGAGAGCTTTTATACCATAAAGGAACATTATCTTTCTTGTATGAAAACTAACCATTCGGGCTCTTCAGCGCTGAACTAGGCTCCCTTAATTTTACCTGCGCTGTGGAAGGACAATTTTGAAATGACAACAAAATACATTTTAAGGAGTCTATCTTATGCCTCCCCATTTGCACTTAATTTGTTTCATCACATAGGGATAGGAATGAAAGGCCTTCACTACAGTTTAGGCAGCTTGCCAATACCTATTTTATAGCAATAAAATATGTACAAATTAAGGAATCTCATGTGGAAAATTCATTCAACAGCCTCAAAAGCCAAATGAATGGTAATTACTTCAAACACAATGTGGTGGCAATCAAGCAAGATTGGATCATGCTTTTAACTGTATGTCTAAATTTTTAAGAACCAAGATAATTATGAATTATGAAAATAACTCAGACAATGCCACAGCAAAGACAGTGTTTGTGGAGTACGAAAGAGGTCTTCTTCAAGGAACAGAGAAGACTTAATTCCAACACCTGCACAGGAATAATCAGGGAGCAAATCTGGCAGTGGTATTTTATTTCCTTACTTCTAGCCATCGTTTTATACTTTAGGATGGCTCATGGATGCCTTGAGGTATGCAGCAAGTGGAAGCATATAAAATAAAATACAAGTAAAGGGATATGTCCTGCTTACTAAAAGCAATGGAAGTTCTTTCTAGTTCACATTCACATATATTGCAGTGTAAAAATAAATTTGCCATCTTAGTTCTCTGTGTGAGTTTTCTTCAGTCTGGAGAACAAGCTTAATGCTCGCTCACTTATGCAATGCCAACTGAATAAACACAAATTGGGTTCACTTCTCATGGGTAAAGCTCAACAGATTTAGATCAATATATCCATTCGTTTTAAAAGAAGTCTGGCAAACAACCATACCTTTGTTGTCTTTTTGAGAAGTCTCTACAAAACCTTTCCGTTCAGGAAAAAGCACAACAGAACAGCTCTAGGTTATCATTATGTAATTCTATTAGCAACTCATGAAAATACAGGTGCAAACCAAAATACATACAAAATATAAAATTTATTTTTTTCTATTGAAAAAATTGCCACTGGACTGGCTTTCTTGTAGATCTATAATCTAGTAAATTAGTGGTATCACAGACAAATTTCAAGTCAGTAAGGACCTCTAGAGGTCTCTTGGCCAACCCCCTGCTCAAAACAGAGACAACTTTAAACAGTTTGCTCATGGCGTTGCACTGTTGGATAGTACTGTTAGTACACACAGGGCTGGAGTACTGCATCCAGTACTTACATCGGCACCTAAAAAGTGCTACTGACACACCAAACCGTGTGAAAAAGGCTGCAAGAATTATGTAAAGTCTGGAAAACCTCCACCTCGTGATGCATTTACAGACAGGCCTACATTGCACCTGACACCACAGCTCGTAGGATCAATACAGCTGCTCTAGTGCAGAACTAGACTAGTTAGTTCAGAGCTCTGGCAAATCTGCTTACATGCGGTTAGCCAGCCACAAACTCTCCTGCTCCCTAAAGAGAGATGGCAGAAGGTAACACGCACCTGTGCTTCAGCTGTTACTGCACCGTCTGGCATCAGGGCTCAACTCTTCTTCACAGCGGAAACTCTTGGATGAAGCACACATTTTCTTCTGCTGCCTGTTCCAGGAGCACTGCCTCCCATTAAGGAACGGGTGACAAGGAAAGGGACAGCGACACTCTCTGAGCACAAGGCAAAACCCTCTGGCTGCTGTGGAGCTGTGTCAGTCCAGCCTCAGGTGTCTGCACTGGCGTTGCGCTGAAGTGCAACATACCCTAAAGGAAGCTGAATCTGACTATCTTACCAAAAAGAGCATTAAGAGGTCACTTGATCAACATCTGGAGTGCTCTATGTAGGGAGAGACCCTTACGGTATGGTGTGTTTTAATCTGAGAGGCAAAAAGTTTAACACGATCCAGTGCCTGGGAGCTGAAACTAGGCACACTTGAACGGAAAATGAGGCATACACTTTTGGGATAATTAACCACCAGAACAGCGTATCGAAGGGAATGGCTGGAATTCCATCTGTGAAATCTTTAGGACAGTATTTTTGCTAAGAACATGTCAAACCACAACCAGCTCTGAGGGACTAGAAGACCTCTTGGACAATGCAGAGTGTCAGACTGGCTGACAGCAATCATTTGCAGGTGAGCATCAAATCAAACACAGCAATTATTGGAGGAGCAGGGGTGGCAGAGAGAAGTGCTCAAAGGACAGCTGGACATCTGGCTCCCTTGGAAAACAAATTAGGACCAAGACTCTGAAAATCTCTCCATAAGCATCCAGCACACTGGACCCAACCGCATATTCATTACAGGCTGAAGGATTCGAGCTCTGTTTTCTTGTGGATAATGCAGGAACATTTACAGGTTTGCCTTACTTAGGTTTGCTTTGCCAAAATACATGCTTGAGGACTGAAGAGAGAATCTGCTACGCTAGGAGCCTATGAAATTACAAATGGCACAAAAAAACGAGGTAGGGAAGAAAAAAAGTCTATTTCATACTACAAGAGCTCTGGGACACCAGTGATTTTCTGGCAGAACAACTCAAATTTTGGAACTCATTGCCACAAGATGCTGTGGGTGTGAAAAAAATAGACTCAAAAAGGGATTGGACACACATGACGGAGAATAAATTGCTATGAAACATAACAGTGCAGATGCAGCTTCTGGCTCAGGAAAGCTGTACTCCTCACTGGGAGCTGCAGGGGCATTTGTGGGGAAAGCTCACTCCGTTCCAGCTCTCACTTGGTGCTTGCACACACATTTCAGTAGTGTCAGCACTGCTGGTCAAGTCATTTCTAAGGTAACTCCAATCAAGTCAGTCCACTCCAGGGAGGGATTTGTCCCATGAAATCATCTCCATCTGCAAGACCTCTAAAGCCAGCACTCGATTAATTTATCCAACTGGTGTACGCTGTGACTCAATTCTAGTGGAGGCGACTTACAGTCCACAAGGCTGCAAATACAGCTCAGCCAGGAGAGCAGTAAGGTGTCTTAGAAACTCTTGGTAAGGAAAAAAAACAAAAAAACCTCTTAAAGAGTTTTTTTTAAAAAAGCAGAATATCAAGAGAGACCTATTCTCCCCCTCTCAATGTTAGATGAGGCAGGAAAAGGTCTTTAACGTTAACCAGCAGGGTGGGAATTCTATACCTTCTGGTTATTCTTTATTTTACCAGGAATTGAAACGGACTTTATAGAAAGATCAAATAAAGTATGAGCACTGTCTTCTCCCAAAATTATTTAGTTTCACCAAAAACCAGCAGGAGGGAAAAAAAAATGAATTTTAAATTACTCAAAGTTAGTGAAAATGGATGCTTTCTTAAAAATTTAAAATATAAAAACAATTTATGACTTACTAGCTCAGCTGCCAGCATTACAGACCTGGACTGCAAAGCATTTTCACACGTGCCTGGCATGCAGCCATAGAATCAACTGCCAGTAGAAGGCTGGGGAGTTAACACAATGCACACAAACAAGGACAATCCAATGGCTGAAGAGCTTCCCATTGCCGCCTTCAAGATCTTTTATTTTTTTTAAAAAACACAATTTTTAGGACATGTTTAAATCATAGATGTGATGCAACAACCAACGCTGATGGTTTAATTCTAATTCTTCATATAGTTCTGAACTGATCCTTAAGCTTGCTCCAGCTGCTGACCTCTGCCCACACGCTGTAGCACACAGGATCGTGCTCCAGAACACTGGGAGGGCTTTTAATTCAGAGGTGAAGTGTGGGGGCCTCGCGGCTGATGCAGTGGGTTAGGACTCATCACATGCCAGCCCTGCCAGGGGACGTTAAGCTCATTCCAGCACAGCAGCAGCTGGGTGGCATTGCTGCCTTTGCATGGTTAGCTTTCGACTCCTTTGCACTGTGCGTTTGTTGTGCAACATCAGATCCACAGTGGGATGTGCACTGCAGGTGCACTGATGAGCACCGGGAGAATACCATGTCCTGACACCTCTGTGCAGTGCACCAACATCCAAAGCTGCTGTGAAAACCACAGCGAAAAAGTTCCCAGGTGAGGTTGGGAGCTCCCTAACTAGAGAGGATCCCGTCTGTAACCAAAGCCAGCCCAACTACTGCACAAGCAGCACTGCTGCGTTTGTCTTGCTACATGTTACGCAGGATAACACATTGCTCAGTGTAACCTGAGAGTGAATCTGGTTTTCTGGGGAGTTGTTACAATTATTTCCCAGGGAACCTCTGTTACCACCAGCAGCATGGCAAGGTCTGACATCAATTAGAAGAAGATAACCCTGAGATCTCATTGATCCCCACACCTCCCTATCTTCCATTGCTGCACAACAGCTGATATTATCTGGGTTTGCTGTGTCACAAAACAGTGCCCTCAGCACGCTGCCCCGGGGCGGACGCAGCCTTGAGCTATACAGGAGGAACTTTCACAAGAGAGTGAGACACATCGTGCGGCACCAGAGGGGGGAGATAAAGCTCCCGGTCCCTCCTTCCCACCTCCTAACCAACTCCCAAGGAAGCTGTCCACCAGCTACTGCTTCACATGCATATCTATGTGCCGGTCTTTAATTAAAGCCATCTCAATTAGTCATATTTGAGAAGCCTCTCCCTGGGGGGAGGTCTAGCACTACTGTCAGATCCTCAGAGGACTACAGTGCCAGCTGAATGCATGAGTGAATATAACCCGCGTCCGGCTGACAAGTGCAAATGGATTGCCACCGGCTGGGGTTAGAGGTGACAATGATTGACACTGGAACAATCTCCCAGGGGCAGACCTGGCCTACTTAATGCACCTTGCTTTCTCTGATGAGGGAATTTGATCTTACAGGCAATTCAGCAGGCGCAGTACCTAGGTGCACAATGGGTGGGTTTGGTTTTTTTTTAAGCTCACTGAAGTTTTTAATCTAGAATCTTTTTATTTCAAATGCTCTTCCTCCTCTCAAGGCTATGTCATGCGATGAGCATATCTTTTCTCTTTTTTTTTCTTGAAGTTGTAAGTGAAAAACAAGCATTTTAAAACTATTTAAATGCTTGGCAGAGGAATTACTTGTTGATATTTTTTAGTTATAATTCTCTCCCTTTAAACCTGTTAAAAGATAACTAAAGTCAGGTGTGGGAACTAATGTCCCGTCCCCCCCTCCCCGATTCCTGCCTTTACTCTTTGCTGCCTTTTCAGCCTCTGGCAAAGATACTTATTGTGAAACAGGAAAGAAATTACAGCTTTGGCAGTTTATAAACTTCAAAACTAAAAAAAAAAATAATAATTTAGAAATCATAGTACCAAAAAAAGAAATATGACAGAAAGGTAGCAGTGAGGAAAAACTGGGTATAAGGAATGTATTCCTTTTTCATTTTAAGTTAAAGTAAAAAAGAATATTTCACAGAGTATTTAAAAAGAGTGAAAAATTATGCTGTCTCAACACTGAAAATGTGAGATTATGTTTACTCGATGTTTCGCTGCTTCAAACTTGCAACATATATTTTTTGCTTTTCAGCTACCACCTTTTACCTGTATCTTCATACCTGGGCTACACACAGCTTGTACCTGCATCCTGTATTTTCTCCTCCTATTTAAAAGTAAAAATAATATATTTCCATCCTTGAAATCCTAATAATTTGTAACAAGAAACTCAAACCGACCTTTTCTTGGAAAAAGCCCCAAGCCTATCAGAAGTGGCAATATTAAATTCACTTCCCTCCAATATTCAATCACACCTTTAACTCTTGCAGGACTAGCAACAGCAAATCCAACGTGACGTCTTCTTGTTTAAGGATTTCCATTATGTACACAGTTATTGCTGAACCTTCATTTCTGAAGCTGCCAAGTAAATGTTCTGTAAAGTAACAAAAAGACAAACAAAATATTGAAGACATTATCTGAAAGCGACCACAAAATACCTCTTTGTATATATTGGAAGTGGCAGATGATGCCTTGACTGTAGAGGGAAAGAAACAAGGAGCTTGCAAGGGTAATTCTTGTGTCACTGCTAATAGATGAAGATCCAATACGAGTCCTGATTTTCTAGGGGGTCATGCATATGTGTGTGTGGTTTAATTTAAACAGCTCGGCATTTCACAAAATAGATACCAAAATTGATTCTGCCTACTTTAGGCTAAACATATGAAAATGCTGACTGACAGAATCACCTAAGGGTAATAAATCTGCCAAGTGTTTTGTTAAACAGCTATTCAGTTTGAAATGTATCCCAGCATTCTAGAATAACAATGGGCTACTGTAATGTATGGTGCATTAATTATATAGTTGACAAGAAAATTACCCTTCAAGCCAAGACTACTAAAAACTTCACTAGGCTTTTTTTTTACCCTCTCCTCTTAACTACAGTATTCAGTGCAGCCCTCCCAGAGGCTTTGCCCACCTCCTCCTGCAGAGTTAACCAGCATGGCAATAAAGTCCCAGGGAGATCTGCACTGATGTTTCACTGAGAACACTGGCTGCTTCCCCAAATTTTATTATAGCTGCTAAATGCTAAATGATGAATATCAACATAAAAAATGGCCTCAGCTTTCCTCAGTAGAAGTTTTTCTGATAAACATAATAAAAAATTGCTTCAATTTGTGACTGTATTTACATCCTACGACAGGTACTCTCGCAGATCTCCAACAATCTGTGAAAAAACCACAGCAGCTTTCAAACAGCATATATTGATGAAACAGTAGGACCTCCAGTCTTGGAGGCAATGCAAGGATGTTGTAAATTTGTATAAGAATACAACAGAAATGTAAATACACTGTTATGAATGGAACATCATTTGTGTGTTTGCCAGGCAAATACTCCTGTCTAATCCCTCTGACAGTCCTTGAAACTTTTGCAGCTCAGGGCTAAATCTGGATGCCCTCAGTAAGGCTGTGCAGTGGTGTTTCCACATACAGACACCTGACCTCCGTGCTGCCACGTGTACCTACATGCAAATAAGCCATTTTAGAAACTACAGTTTAACACCGGTAAATTCTTCCCTAACAGCATCCCGACCACAGGATGCAGAAACAGATTTAAAGTCATGGGAGGACCCCATTCTGTAATAATTTCTGCTAGTACATACTTTTGTTCAGAAATTTTAGCACATAAAGAATTCTACATATAAGACTTAAATTCTGCATCAAAGATGACTAATTCTTAATTTTACTACAGTAACTTTTTAAGTACAATTACCAGTATGCATTTGCTTTTTTGAGTTAGAATCTGTCTCAACACACAGCACAATTCTCTGGTGAGTTTTCAGCATTCACGCACTGTTGCTGATATGGAAAAGCACTTCTAGTGCTGCCAAGACAGAAGTGCTTACCAGCAAAGAAATGTTTCGAAACTGTACTGAAATATACTCTATAGAGTTGACAACGACACGTTAGGACTCAAGAAAATATTGCACGTGCTCTACATTGAATTAAAATTCAAAGATCTCTTGTAAGCATAAAACTGAACACTCAATTTCCTATGATTTGAGGTACAAGCATGACTTAACAGTCAAACACATCTGAAAAATGACACCACCAAGATTTCCCCCTCGAGGAACAGTACGTACAGATAGATTTAGATGAGACATTTGGAAGAAGGTCTCCACTGTGCGGGGGGTGAGGCAGTGGCCCAGGTTGCCCAGAGGAGCTTTGGATGCCCCATCTCTGGAGGGGTTCAAGGCCAGGCTGGATGAGGCTTTGGGCAACCTGGGCTGGTGGGAGGTGTCCCTGCCCATGGCAGGGGGTGGGACTGGATGGGCTTTAAGGTCCCTCCCAACCCAAACTGTTCTATGATATATGTTTTTAGCATAATACCATGCTTCCTTTTAACCGGGTACAGAGAAATTCTTCAGTTTTAAGGTATAATTTAAATAAATGACATCTTTTATAGTCTGCTTTACTGTAGGTTTTGTGAATTTACTATTAAAATAAATGAACAGGCACCATGGATTAAGAGACTACTCCAGTTTCAACTGTTATAATCCCCACTTTACCAAATCACGTTACCTTGTGAGTTATTCTAATGTGGTATGTATTTCCCTTTAAAGGCCATGCCTGTTCCTTAGACTTATATCTAAATGTCTTTCTGATTAGCATCTCTGATCGAAAGCCCACATAGCTCACACGAAATCTTTCCATTTGCCTCACCAAGCTGTTTATTATTCTCTCTAGAAGTTGTGATGAGCTTGGTACCATAACAGGGTTTTCTTTCAAGGAAAGCTTCAGGTGAAACAATGCTGTGGACTAGATGCTTAAAGAAAGCAAATCAAGATAACATACTGTGTTCTCATGATGACCAAGAGGGGCTGCAGCGCCAAAGAGAGATTTCTCAGTAGTAAGGTCAGTTAATATCAACAGATGGATCCTTTCAGAATTGCTCTTACTAATTGGATGTGGGACCAAGTTATAAGCTAGTTCTAAATGTCTCTGACCTCGAGGTGAGCACAGCCTGATGTTATAGCTCAAGTCCTACTTCTGCTTGTTGCAGCAGAAGTCAAGTCTGTCTGGTTCAGTGACAACTGGCAAACAGCTTAACACTCTTGTGCACCTGCACATTTACACAAGAAAAATTTACAAAATTTCCCAAATGAAAGTGCAGTGAGCAGAGAACTGATGTAGGACGAGGCCCAGTTGATGGGAAGGAAGTTGAAGAAGGAGAGAGAATGCAAAGGACACATTACGGTAACAAAAAACAGCACACAGAGAAAAGGAGGCTTTGTCCAGCCTAGACAGCACTTGCCAAACATTGAAATACGAAACTTGAAGCCTCTCATTTCCAATATTTCAAACACTCTGCCCTGGCCCCTGCTCCTCCCCACCCCATGAAAAGTGTACATACACAGAGTTTCCACGAGGTAGCCCCACTTCATCAGAGCTCTGAGGTAGAACTCGACACTTAGGAGTTCTAAATCAAGGGGTCTGTGCTGGTTTAAATATATTTCCATCATCCATAGACTGCCTTCTCCCCAAAGAGAGGTATTACACACTCGAGAGACGGGATCATATTTTTTTTAATCTCTGTAACATCACCTCAACATTTAATAATGCGTCAAGAGAATGAACAGCAAATGGACCCAAAAGCCTAAAGTCTTCCTCACAATTTTCAACTCACCGATTCTTGCTTTATCGCCATCATCTTGATAACTATCTTCCACAGATATCAGAGGCAGTCACATTGGCTACCTACATTCCCAAATTTGTCAAATTTCATCGGAAAATTAGTTACATTCGTTTTGCTATCACACCACTATGATTTTCTGACTTGTCTAACGCGAACCAGAGTGCTTGTTCAACAGCTTCATCAGATCTACAGCTTTGAGGACTCGGTCTGAACCACAGATTTCAAGCAGGAGACAATGCCCAAAGCTCTGAAGCTGCTCAAGTGTTCAATTACGCTCACAGAAAGAACTCTATAGCTTAACCATGTCTGGCTACAGCTGCCCAACGTTGCTCTAGTGCTTCCTAACTTCAGATTAAAGAGCCGTTATTATCACAGATCTCTTCCTCAAGTAATCTTTTATTCTTCTTTTCAAACAAGATAAAGAGATTAAGAGTCTAAGTCTCTCTTTAGATAGCATGATTATCAAGTCTTTCCTGTAACCCTTTCCAAAATCCTTTCCAATTTGCCAACATACTTTTTGAAGTTCACACACAAAAATTGGACATACATTTTTAATAGTCAAATAAGAGCACTCTGAAGCTCATTAGCCCAGTTCTGTTTAGCAGTTTGCCATTTTACAGCTATGCTTTCACCACTCATTGCCTTTGGGCTGCACACACTGTTTGCCTATGCTTCACTTGAACTGGGCTTTCTCTGGCGGGAAGGAAAAGAAATGTAAATGCTTGCTTTCTTTCAAACAGTTTAATTGTGCTTGTAGTAGATCCTACACAATTCTGTTACACCTGTTCTGAAATGAGGTGTACTTCAGATTTTTGTACTGGGCCGGGGTGAGGGGTGTGTGGGAAGACACCAGCATTTAAAAAAAAAAAAACCCTAACTTGAGAAAAGATAGGAATGCCACATGGCCCATTACACCCCAGCCCACTGACGGCACAGCTTTGCAACTGCCAGAAGTCTCCACGAACCCCACGCGCAGGAGCAGAGGATGCTGCATACTTCAAAGAGGAATCTTGGCTGGGATGACTTTGAAGACATCAGGTTACAAAATGGAAAATCCTTTCCCAACAGGCACAGTACAGTTCCAGTTGGCCACTACACTGCACAACTTCCAGGCGTTACTGGCAACTTTTGTAGGCAACTGTGCAGCTGTAAAACATCTGGACATATTCCACGGGGTGATCACATTCTTCCTACGCCCCACTTCATAGCTCTGTAAGAGCAGCACTAGTTACTGACAAATCCTGCTGAGTCTCCAGAGCCCAGCGATACCATCCCAAATCCGAAATGTCACAGCAATCAAATCACAGGAGGCATTTGTGCCAGGAATCACATAATTCATATTTTTGTTTCCCACCAAATACATTTTCTAGATGGCTTTCCTGAGCATGCCCTCTGCACCGCCACACCGGTCCTTGCAGGTTGTGTTTTCATGAGCTTTAAATGCTTTAATTGCATTAAATACTTAACTCCACTCACTATGATGTTAAAAAAGCTGCCAGAAATGCAAAGCTTGCAGAAAGAGAAAAGGCACAAGAGGAGGTTAAAACCAAGCAATCACTTTAAAGAGATGCAGCAATCGGTGACAGCAGGAGGTTCCAGGTACCCCTGTGGCAAGCATTAAAATCTCCATTCTCCCCTGACTTAGACTTAGTCATTTTCATGCTCTCCCACTGAAGACAGTAAAACAGCATTAAAAGAAAAAAAAAATCAACAACTTTTCTACATTTACATGAGCACAACAGTAAAAAACAATGAAAGCAGCTTGGCATTTTTATAAGACAGTTCAAATAAAAATTAATGGCACATGTAATAATAATTCCAAGCGTATTTTGTTTCCATTTATATCCAACTAAGAGACAATTTTTGGTGCATTTGGTTTTATAGCTCTGTGTATATGCAGCAAAGTAAAAATTCTGCACATGGGAAAATAAATAACTGGCTATATGACTGGGTGACAGCAAGATTTGTAGAGCTAATTAGTCCAATGAATAGGAAAGGCACTCAAAACTAACAGCTCATCAAATAGTTCTTCATACAAGAGATATCTGTCACCCTGCCTATGCTAAATAAATATTTTTACTGTCTTCTGGAGATCGATGCCAACAGAAGCCAATAAAAACAGAACAAAACAACAACAAAAAAACCCAAACTCCAGAAACCCCACCCCAAAACCTGCGCAGTGACCCAGGCTGACCTCACCGACCGCAGCTCCGTGGGACAGGAGTTACTGGAATCACCAAGCCAGGAGCTACCTTCTGCCTCAGCCAGAACCAGCTCCGGTGATCCAGGACTGATTAGGCTCAGAGTCAAAGCTACCAATGCACCTTAAATTCTGTAATACCATAAATACTGTTCTCAGTTTTAGTCTGGGGCCAAAGGCCATCATTTGGTAGTCAGCATCCAGTGTGGATTATACCACACCGTGTTCATACAGCCCTGGAGAAAACAACAGGCAGGAAAAGGAAGAACGAGCTCAGCACCTCTGCTCTGGGTCTGTCCAGAAGGACTCAAACCACGGTACAGCCTGCGGGATCTGCTGTAACTGAAGACGTCTCCGTAGGAGGCCCTGGATTCATTTCAGCAGAAGACACACATTAAACTACAAAAGCAGCTGCCTTCCAACCTGCTTATCCACGCACATGCAGCTGTGGCTGCAGGACACAGCAGAGCTCCGTGCAGTTCACCCCGGCTCCCAGCCAGCATCACCGCCAGCCTGGGAGGGCTGCGTGGGGCTGAACAAAGCGAGCCCCTCGGCACCAGGAACCCTGAGACACCTGCAGAGGCTCCCAGGCACCCACGTGCAAGACCTGTTTCAAGACCTGAGATACTGAAACAGAGCGTAGCCCCTTAGCAGAAGATCTGGACTGTATTTTCCAGCGCTGCTTCTGCTGCTACTGCCAGAAAGGTGAGAGGAGGCGATTCCTTAGAAGGACTCAAAAAACTTCTCCCCTGCCTCTACATTAAAAATCTGCACTCCCACAACCTGAGCAGCTGCCACTGATGTAAAACTGCAAAAACACACTGCACATTGTTCAGGGTTCAATGAACCTCCCGTCATGTTCCAGCAATGGGGTGCTGGCAGCTGGGGGATGTCCTCAGGACACCATCCCCCTTCAGATCTCAGTGCTCGTGTCCTGTGCGCAAAGCCAGGCCCAATTCCTATACCTCAACCTATTTCAGATTCCATTGGAGGGGAAAAGACAACATTTATTTACCTCTTTGCAAATTTTGTCATGCAACAGGATGTGAATTGACGCCAGCACTTCAATGCTGTTCAAGAGCCAGTGCGGTGCAGCTCAGACCTCCGCAGCCAGCTGCCAGGCAGTCTGTAATCAGAGGTGTTCGAACAGCCATAAAAGCTGTCCTGTCACACAGTGCAAGGACTGCACATACTCTGTTGGGCATTAAGTTCTTTCTTGTCTGGATCTCTGTTACTGATGTGTTGAAAATGATCTTCAGTTTGGAAGACAGAACACGTTCGCAAAGCGAAATGGCAGAAATGGCAGCACCTTGAGTAGACATCTGAGGTCGGCCAGTTTCCGTGAGAGTCAGCGACAGAAGTGCTGCCTCATCGAACACAAACAGGTTTAAGCAAGTGCTTTTGTGCCAGTGGGACCCAACGGGGTAAAGTACTGCAGACTGAGGAAACAATCATGGTTTGAACTAGTAACAGATTAAATGATAAAAATCAATGGAGTTCTCTGAATAATATTGACAACACTGTATTTCACCTGGGTCTTCAAAAGCTGCGTATATCACCTTATTCAATCCCCTTCTCTAAAAAATTAGATTCTCAGGGATAGTTTCATTCACTCAGGAGAACTTGAAATTATGACATACATAATTATGAGCGACAGGGCAGGTTACGGGAAATTGTCCTGGGCAGAATGGTTCATTACAGGTAGCAAAATAAAAGAAAGTACCTATCTATCCATATCTGGTACTCCTTGATGCAGAAGAGAAAGTAACATACTAAGGTAATAACAAATACCCAAAAAGAGGAAAAATAAAGAAGTAATGAGCATTCACTGAAGGCAGCTTACTGAAGCCTAAAGCAAGGATGCTACATCTGTCCTCCTAGCAGCAAGCACCAGGCAGGACAGAGAGGAGGAAAACGATAAAGTTTAGAAGTAGCTCATGGGTGGGAATCACTCACACAGGCACCGTAAGACAAAGAAACTTCCTGTGAAGGACACAGAAAGTTACTTTAGATCTGGTGGTAAATGAGCCTGTCCCATCTCTAGCAGCTCCTGCCAACTAGTATCAGCAGCACTGTCCCTGTTACAGAGAAATGCAATAATGTTAAACAGCCCAGAGTAATTAATGGCTTATACAGTGTTACTAGTGACATTCAAGTAAACCATCAGCTCCTCTGGCGAGCAGTATTTCTAATTGATTTGAAATTGTGATATACCTATTATTCAGTCAACTCAGTTTTGCAAACTAAATTGGTATCTGAAAGCATTCCAAGAGATATAATGAGAATGTAGTAGCTACACACTTAAAAGAGGAGAAAAAAGTAAACCATCTGTTTGCTTTTGTGCAGCCATATTAAACATCTCTTGCCATCTCTTCTGATTTTGCCACTGTACTCCTTTGAAGAACTACACAGAAGAAAAATGCTTCGGCTATAGCTGGCTTTCATCGTACTCCCCAAATCTTAGTCCTCTTTTACAGCAAATCATTACAATTCTATTCATCTTTTTATGTCTGTAATCCAGAGTTTCAAGCACACTCTTGGATATAAAGGCCATTTGGGACAAACATAAATTGATGAAACATTGGCCTCGTCTTCTAAGCATTTCAAAATGATGACACACATTTCAGTATTCAGATTCTTCTAAAACCAAGGGGCAGCAGTGAATGAAAGCAGAATTGACTAAACTCACATCTGAATGTTCCTTTGTGATTTAACTTTTTAACGCCACTTTGTCAAATCTTCCTGAGCTTCCTCGATAACAAAGCAGTACAACAGGCGTGCTTCCACTGAAATATTGAACCTGACTCTTGAAAACATGGCACAAAAAAGGTGAGTCATGGTTTTTATTTTGTTCTCCGAGTGCTGACACTGCCCCCACCGAGTTCAATAATTTCTCAGGTTGACTAAGAGAGGTGGCCGGCATGAATAAAGTCCATATTCACAACTAATATAATTCATGACAAATTGTTTCTACTGTGCACACCCGCTCATACTGAATTCCTCTTGTGTGTGAGACGGCAGGCCATGGCCAGCGCTGCAGCTATAATTAAGGTTCACTGAGTTGCTATTTCCATTATCAAGCCCAATTTCCAAGGTTTAATAAGTCAGCAGCTCCAATTGCACAAGGCTGAAATTTGACATTCAAGTTATCAGCAGAGACACAGTTTGTGCTTATCTGTTTATCAAAAGCACAATGTTAATCCACTCAGCTGTTGCTGAATCAGAGATCTAAAAAGCGTGGCCTGCATCTTCCATGTCGTCTGTTTAGGACCCACATGCTCTGAACACCAAACTCCTCTGGGGAAAGCAAGCACAGGTGTGTTTTGTTGAAGGCGTTAGAGACGCCTCCCGCGCTGATCCCCATTGCTCCTTGTTTATTCACACAGTCTCCAGGGAATAAGTCATTTTGATACAAGCACACCAAAAATTAAGCAACCTGGTAATTCAGGGTGCACAGCCTTCATGAGCTGATTGTATCGAGAGCTCGAAACCAGGCAAGACCTGTGAGACACATCGTACACCTTCCCAGGGAGCTCACGGGGTGAACTGGAAGAAGAGAAGGTCCCTCTGCGTGTCACTGCCACACGGGCTGTGCCTGGGCAGGCTCTGGGTCCCAGAGCACGGGGCAGTGCCAGTGTCAGCAGCCTCTGTCAGCTCCTGTCCCCCCACACCGAGGGATTTAGCTCAGCCCTGCTGCCCATCACACAGCGTAAGGGATTTAGCTCAAGTGTCAACCTGGCATCAGCTCAGCCCTGCTGCCCATCACACAGCGTAGCCTTGGCGTGAGACAGGCGTACGGAGCTGTGCCCGCGTTGGAAACCTGAGCTGACACAACCTGACAGAACAAGCCCCAGGTAGGTGGGAAAACTCGGTACTGCTCTCCCCAAAATTAATAATCCTCCTGCAAACTCTGCAATCTCCCCTGCGGTACAAAGACCGAGTTTGCGTCTCGTCTTCCAGAGGACAGTGCACTTAGGATGAGCACAGCCAGCTTTCTATTGCTTTTCCCCTTAATCACCGAGCTAGGAGACCATGACAGTGCGAATAAGAAAAGGTGTAACTGGTAAGTTTGGCAAGTTATATGCATAAAATTGTGTAAAAATGCTAAACGTGATACATATATGTGCAAAAATATAAAGTACATCTGCAAAATAGTAGATAATACTTGGTGTCCCAAGCATCAATCTCCTGGACACAAAACACGCGGGTATCCCACTGCAGTAAGGTTATCATACGTGTAGGTCTCAAACTATAAATGACAAGCTAGGCAGTTGGATTTACCATCCTGTCCAGATCCAGCTCGGCTTTAGCTTCACAGTCTGTTCTTCGTACAGAAAGGGAATGAATTTAATCCTGTATAAGAACAAAGTAACTGAAATGAAACATTGGGGGAAATACCTCCTAATTTTTTAATTAAAACTATTCATACAGAATATAAAGGATGTGCTAATGTGCTTTTTGTATCATAAAGCAACACTGAAATCAACCTTGGTTCCTAAGAAGTGGAATTTTCAAAGCTGGGTATGTAGGTCAGCTATGCAAGCCCCACAGAAATGCAACAACTTCCCCAGGTTACTTCTGAAACACCTTCTCTCAAAGAACACAGAGATGGACAAATTCAGAGATAGTTCAAGTCAACACAGGCCCTCCCCCTTGGGATGAAACACCAGCTGAGAGCCGACAACTTTCATCTTTTCAGGTGTCAGAGTTTTGGCCTTTGGAAAAAGGTGAAGTACAGAATCCTCCTGCACAAAAGAGAAAATGAATTCATTTCTCAGTCACGGTAATGAAACCTCCAGCTCGGAAAATGCTTCTTTCCCTGCGAGGCCAAACATGCAGTGACTCCACCTTGTCTCACCAGGGTCTTAGCAGTGGAAAAGGCAGATGCTCGCAACAGGGTCCATGCCTAGCCCCCGGGGGAGCAGGCTCGGGGTATCTTGATAAATCGTCCCGGGGTTGCTTTTTGCAGTTCTGTGTAATGGCTTTATAGAAAAAGGGCAACACCAGAGCCCAGCAATGTAACTGGAGCTGAACCTTTCTGCACTGGAGCATCTGGACATAAATCAGGAGTAAAGCTAAGCCTGTGTAAATGAATGATGTGTGTAAAGGCAGCGGCATGGCTTGTACACGAGTGAAATGGAGGCAAGACTGATGCGTACACTGAAGAGCGATGAACAAGGCAGTCGCCGCAATCACTCTGCATTTTCTGTCAGGAGCTCACCATAAAAAGCATACAACGTCATACACCAGAGAGATGCTGCTTAGATTCTGCTTCTGTGCAGAAAAAAAAAAAAAAAAAAAAAAAAAAAAAAACATGATCAAAATACTGCACCCTGTATCTTAGTGTAGCTTACTTACAGAGGCAGAACTTCCCATTTCGGAGTAAGTTCCTTCATCTAAAACAGTTCCGGTCTTAAGATTATTTTAGTCTGGAATTCCCCTGAACTGCTGTAACCCAAAGTACCTGCAAGGGATTGAGGAAAGACTTCTGCAAAATGGAAAAGAGTGAAAAATCATCAATTAAAAATTTCAAGAAGAAAAAAGTTCAGCTTTGGTAATAAAAATCTTAATATAGTAACAATAATAACACTGCTGGTATAAGCAATATACATGTCCATCATCTACCTATTATATGACTTTCAATCTTCAGTTTTTCTTCCGTACTAGTGAGGATTCAGAGTGCCTCCTCTCAAGGCACTCTAACTACAACAGTTAAAAAAAGAGAAATTAATAAAATTCACAGATTTGGTTCTCCCTCCTGCATTATGACTCTGTCTTTTGTTTTAGTTATGATTGTGAAAGCCAGCAATGATGAAGCACATCAGAACTGAGAACATGAGCACATATAACTTGCTGAACTATCTTCAGTGTGTTATGTAATGTTCAATATTGATTCTGATTCAACCCGACATCTATTAGAGTTATCTGTTCTAGCCAGCTGCCAAATATACCTGCTCAGTAACGTGTCCAAATTCATTAACAGTTTTGTTTTAATAATATTTCATTTTAAAGTTTAATTTTATCCACACATTAGCTTCATATTACTTATGCAAATAAAAGCTTTATGGCTATATTAGCAATAATTCATTATCATTCCCTACTGGCTTAATGAAGGAATTTGTAACTTTGGAGTACATCCAGAGCTTTTAATTGAAGATACTAAGGGAAGCCTACATTTAGTTAGAATCATTAGCACATACAAATTAAATATGATTAGCATAAGTCTCTCAAACTCTTTCCAGGCTCAAAGATAGACTGTCTAGGATCAGACTTTTCCTTGAGTCCTGGCTGAAGGATAACGTCTTAAGGTGGAATGCAGTGAGCATCCTGGGGGGAAGGAGGCTCGACTGCTGCAGCTGGGATCCCAGACAAGGTGACCCGTTTATAGAAAGTTACTTCCCACACTGCTCCATTGACACTGTTATGGCAGAGGTAACGCTTGTCCCTTCCTCACCTCTCTACCCCATATCATCTCTAAACAGAGGGAGATTTCCCTTCCAGAGGCTCAGACCAGGTTATAAGTGGAAGCAGGGAAGGAAGGAAATACCAAGATTGTACGGTCAGCTTCCAAAACCGGGTGTGTGTTAGCTGCTGGGACAGAGGGAGTATGTTTTGGTGCAACTTTACTCTTTTCTGTTGCTTTACATCTTCACAACTAGCCCCAGGTAGGGAACTTATAATGATTAGATATATAGAATACTGCAAACACATAGGATTGATAATAGTGGTAATTAACTACCTGTTAGGTATTGCCACTGAAGTCCTACGGGGCTGGGTCTTCTAAGTTCCAGTCTTTCTATCTCTACTTCAAAGGTGGAAGACTGGACCCCAAATTATCTCAAAAACTTATTAAGAAAATTGTATTGAGGATACTCCTTTCTTTGTGCTCTAAATGAGCTCCTGTTGGATTAGGAACTGACTCGTGTTTATTATGTCCCAAGTCACATAAGGACTGTGGGTATCTTCCCCGTCTCCTACAGAATGTTTTAATTAGCCAATTATATTGGTAAAAAGCAATCTAATTTCTAGGTGAAACAATAGCATGGCACAGATATTAAAATCAAATTAGCAAGACATACCAGTGTTTTCCTTTAGCATACAGAAACAGCCTCCTGCACAGATAACAAGCATTGTGTCTGCGTGGTGACGGGTAGCAGTGAAAAACACACCCAGTGGTGAGTCATGAACACACTAACAGGTACAAGAATCCCTCTCTACTGTCTCTCTCCAGCTTTTGCCCTTTTCATTTAGTTTATTGGTGATCATGGTGTGTCCTTTAAATATACGCTTTAGAAAACCAACAGCAATATTTGCAAACACGTGGCAATGCTGCTTCCCAGAGATAAGAGCTACACGCGACTCCAGGAGATTCAGCTCTCCGCTCACCGCAGACTTCCCGCGTGACACCAGTGAAGCCACACAATGTCTCTGCTCCTCTGTTGCATAAGGAGAAACATTTTCCCACCTCTTTGCTCCCTCTGTTTCCAGCGAGCGTTGGGAGACAGAGCACGCCCCAGCCTGTGCCTGCGTACAGCCAGAGCAGCTAGTTAACCCCAGGCACTGGCAGCTGAGTGTGGTGAGGCACTATGTCCTGGGTTTTCTCCAGGAAGAAACTCCAGCAAGGTAACCTTTCACTCCGGTGGGAGAAACGAACCTTTCCTATAAAATACACACATTAAAAAAAAGAAGAGGTACAGAGAGAATATAGATCTTACAGCCCTGACTCCATACACACTTTTTCTTTACTCACAACTTAGGCGTTTAAGCCAAAGCAGAGAATTAAACTGTTTGATCCAGGATGATGGGTGCTTTGGATTGCCAACTAGTGAAAGCTGAAAAGAACCTTTTAAACTGTGCCTAGAATCCGCCTTCTGAGATGGAAACAGACTGAAAACACGTTTATTTGGGAACAGACATTTACAAACCAGCTAGCTGTTTTGAAAACGTGTTTCCACCTTTCCCCCAAAAGAAAACAGGAGTCTGTTCTTCACTGCCTTACACCAGTGATCTCCGCAGCAGTCGTGCTCCCCGACAGCAGCTGTGCAGCAACCTGAGTCTCTCTGAAAAGCAACGTGGATTTGTCTGAATAAGACATTTATCCTTCAAAGGCCAGGGCAGCAGAGTGCATGTCTTGGCAAAGCTACCAGATCAGTTCTGCTTAACCCCTGAACTCTGAATCCTTATTACAACCTCTTGCAGGTTCTGAGGTGTAAAACCTTCTCTAAACAAAACAATAACAAAGCCAGAAACGCCCAGGAGCAGCACTGACACATTTCTAATCTGCTCTCATGTAGGAAGTGAATAATTCCCCTACATAAACTGGTAGCTCTTAAAGACGCAGTACATCCACATAGCTGAACCCAAATTAATCTGTTGTAAATTAGTGCAAGAGAGAGATTAGAGGACTGCAGGGATCAGTTCTGCTTCCCTGGCTGCTGGTGTATCGCGTGTTTGTCTGTATTTACTGTACCGCTGAATGGAAATTCAGAGAGGATTTACAATCCAGAAAAAAGGCACATGAAATATACAGCGCTGTTCTGATGTAACTGCTCTCAACATGGCTAGGTACTCTTCTGAAATTGATAGATTTGTACATATTTTATTTTGCCTGAAGGAGCGTAAGGTCCTTTCACAATTTTTTGATCCAGAATTCCTTCCCCTCCCCTCACCCAGTGTGCCACGTACCTGCTCTCCCAAAAGAATCGGTAGGATCACGCGCCGGAGGAAACCACGTGTTCCATCAGCTGAACAAAAGGGTCAATCGAAAACTCAATTCTCTAGATGCTTTCTGACAAAAATGCGAACAGGAGTACACACTTAGTTTTGGAACCACCGATATTCAAAGCTATGACCCCAGGGCTTGCTACACTTGCTCCTGCTAAACAGTCAGCATCAATAGTTTCTTAATTGGCTGGGTCCAAAGAGGGACCAACATTAGCCTCTTACAAAGACCAGGGCATTTTTTGCATCTATTGGAAATCACGCAGGTATGTCGTTTCTTTTGCCTTTTGCTAGCTAGAGTAAATACGATACTCTGAAATTACAGCTCAGTAATTCTGCAGAATTTCATGCAACGGGCCTGCTTGTCACCGTCCCTTCAACTGAGTGACGTTATTTTTGCAGTCACTCACCCAGAATCCTCCTCCGTTCCACAAGGTGACCCTGCATTTTGCTGCATTTTTATTCTTGCCATCTTAACCCCTCCCTTGAGTCGAAACGGAGCCACAGATATCAAGACTGGGCTTTGCAATCACCTGAACTAATGCTTACACACAGGAAATGCTGACAGCAGCACACGGGGGAGGTAACGACTCCTGACTGTGTTAGCATCCTGTTTCTGATGTCACAGAATAGCTTGTGGTAGCGTTACAGACAGATATTTCCAACATTTCAATACAGGCAGATTTCCCCGCCCAGCAGCCAGAAAGCATTCACCCAGCCATCACCACGCATCGCCCCACGCGAGGGTTCTGAGCACCGGCATAACGTCACAGCCAACGCCTGCAGCACCGACAGCCTGTGTCAGACCGGCTGGCTCGGCGCGCCGCTACGGAGTTTAGCCACCGCGTTCCCAACAACACAGGGGCCACAGGCTGCACCGCTGAGCTCTGGGGAAGAGCCACCCAAGTGTCCCCAAGGTGGGGACTCCAGGGATGGTCTGAGCACTGTGCTTGTGCTGCACTTGGCAGCACGTGCAGCAAATGGGAACCTCCTCGTCACCTCGGGCTAGCGAGCCTGGGGGACTGTCACAGTGAGGGGTCTAACCTGCGGTGCAAAAGTATGTCCGCAGCACTGCAAAATTACCTGGGTACTCACAGCTCTTCAGCAATTGCATTTCTCACCACAGCATGACCAGGCCCTGCCAGCGGTGAGGAGGTAAGGAAAAAATGAGTTGGGTGATCTTGGGCTTCTGCAGCACAGCGTGGAACTAGGATGGGAACAGAGAGGCAAAGGCTGTACAGAGAGCACACCATGCAGGATGCAGTTGGGATGCTCCGTAATCGAAGTTCTAGTGCCATGATTTTGGAATGAACTTCCCTCCCCCAGTGTTTAGCTACAAAGTGAGTAAAGAATGCTAAATTACATGCAAGTCACATTAAGAACAATCAGTCTCATGTAATAGGGAATCTAATAGTTCATAAATGAGATGCAAATTCATTTTTACGGGTGCACTATAATAAGCCAATTATTTCAGAGCTCTTCAATTATGCAGTTTCAAAAAGCTGAATTGCTTTATTTTTTTTTTTCCTGAAGAAGCTTTAGGTTTTTCCATAGCTTATAAGGAAAAGAAAATATATCTGCCTTGCAACATGAAAAAAACACAAATGTGTAAAACCCAACCCCCCAAAACATCATGCCACACTGCAAGCAGGAGCAATAGAAACATAAAGAATAAGCCAGCTGGCAAAGCACAGACGCAGCAGACACAGACCTCTGTTCCCACCAGTTACAGACATTCGGGAGCCCACCCTACAGCGTGCTGCGATGAGTACCACCATGTGCTAGACCAGCGTTAGGGAACCTCAAGAGCAGCACGGATTGATCGTGCCTGCAGACAGAAATGGCGTTGCAGTTTGACGGTAACATCTTACCACCACCAAAGAGGCCCTTCGTGACTTTTGGCACTCAAATACTGAAAAGAGATGTTTTTCCTTTGGAAAATGAACCAACACTGAGACGTTCTTACTGAACCCCCCTGCACTCTTGTTCTTCCAAGGAACCGGGGACAAGAGAATGTAGGTGTCCTGTTTGGTTAAAAAACAAAACAAAACAAACAAACAAAAAAACCCCCAAAAAAACAAACACTAAGTGAAAAGACAATGCAAAGGCAGAACCATTCCCATTTGTCCACTGTGTGCAAAAAAGTGAAATAGTGCAAGAACCTCGCCAGATTCTCTCTGGCCTGGATGGCAGCATAAAATGCAACCTGCACCACCTCAGCTCTAAGTTTGACTTTGTGTTTTTTCAAACTCAAGCCCCATTTGGAGAAATTTTGCAAAACAAAAGCAAACCCACCATCTTCCAATGGGTGAGACAATTTCACTGAAATCTTCATTTCTTCAGTTTTATTGATGATCATTACAAACAGGGAAGCAAATCAAACCCAGTTCTGAGCCAGAGGTCACACGAAGAAGCAAATCTCTCTTTACTGCTTTATGCAGTTTGAAGGCTTTTGCTGCACTTGTTGCCGTTCTCTGACACAACCCTTCTTATTCACAGGGCCACAAACACTGTACAGGGGCGGATCACAAAGAAATTGAAAAATTACAGGTGGTCAGGTCTTGGCCACACAACAGTAATGAACGTAGTCTTAACGCTATCTAACGTGCAGTGCTGGCCTGCGTTTCTGCTGCTCGCCATCCTTCTTTATGCTGTTTTTATTACTCTTATTGTGGCCTCGAGAACAAGGAATTTAGAAAAACTGTTAATAGAGAACTCAGGCACTGTCCCAGCGAGGCTATAAACTGCTGGACTCCTGCCCAATCTTTCTCGTTACCATTTAACCTTTTTCCACCCAGCAGGCGCACACGCATTAACTGAGGAAAGGACTTCCCTTTCTGGAGAATGAACAGTTGTATTTTTCAGCTTTTGCTTGCAAAGAGTTTGGACCAAATGAAATGCACAGACAAAAGACAAAGCGCTGAGAGAAATGGTAATTGCAGTGTAATGTAATCTGTCCCGCTCCCCTGCGGGCTGCCAGCCACCGCGGCAGGGGTTACGAGGCCAGCGGGCACTCGGGTACGCTCAGCACTGTTTACTTGTCCTGGGCTGCCGGGGCTCACCTTCACGCCCTCAGCTCTTGCCTGTTGCCCTCCTGTAGCAAGTGCAACACTGCTGCCCACTGGCCTGCGTCGCTTGGTCCCTGGGAAACGCCTTCTGCTGCACCACAGCTGTCCAGAGCATCCAGGGCGGCCCCTCTCGGGGAGGCCACAACAGGAAAGCAAGAAATCATCCACAAAAGTTAAGGTAGGATTCATACAAAGAGGCCATATCCCAGACTAAACCAGTTCTCACCACTGGAAAACTGACACAAGCTTTTAGGCACGTAGGCTCTTCTCTTCAGATCCGAAGCAGAAGTAGCAGAAATCTGCACTGTGCCATCATTCTCCAGTTGTACTTCCTTTTGAAGCAGGCTACAGCTATTTCAGAATTCAAGTAGGCGTGCGTGCCTCAGGCGTATCAGCCAGCCTAGGAAGAGACAGAGCCTCTGCTTGGGTACCTTGTCTTAGGGCAACTTCACCACCATCACACGGGTTTCTGTGTAAAGCCCTACAGAGTTACAGGACGCTAAAAAGCAGGAAAACTTCCGATTTTTCTTTCCTCCTCTCCACACCCACCCTGAGCCTTGGTCTGGCATCTCTGCCAAATCTTCCTCGGTAGAACAGCCTGACAGATCAAGTTTCTGAAGTAAAAGAGGCAAGAAATACAAATTATAACATAGCCTTTTACACTGTTTAAGTTTTGTAGAGTTAATACAAAATTGACATCCAGATTTAGATTTTCCATCTCTGAAAATGCTTTTTGACCAAGGCTTAGAACAATGCACAGAGGTTGAACCATCCCTGTCTAAATCCACAGGTACTGTTTGCACCTGGGAAACCATCCTCACTTTAACCAAGACCATATTCAAATAACGGAATTGCCAAAAAACGCTGTGAAGCATCTGACATCTGGATCAGGACTTTTGTAGCTAGAGATGACAAAAGACTCAGAGGTAGCCTTTGAGAAGGGCATCGCGTAGCAGCGCTGTCTTGAAAGCATAATGCCTGAGTCTGCAGCCCATTGACCTTCTGGGACAGAACAATTTTAATAGCACTCTGGCCTTATAATGCTGTAAACTATATCGCGAATACGTACATCAGTCTTGGGTAAGAAGCTTAATAATAAATTAGTTAATTTTTCTCCTTTAGCCAAAAGGCAGTGCAAGCCATAGCTTTATTTACAAAAGGTTAAACATTCCTTTAATTGGATTGCTGGCATTTAAGTGTGCAGCAGAATATCCTTCAGCAGTGTCCCTTTTATTTGTGACTGGAGAAAAGCCTAGAGAAATGCCAAGGGAAGATTTCATTTTAATAAAAAAGAGAAGCTTAAGATCCCTTTGGAGGCTTATGTCACATCTCAAAACTACCATGAACTAATGAATTTAATCTAAAAGGTCCCCAACCACAGGAGCGAAGAGAAATTGCAACACTGGCGTCGCCTGACCAAGCTGACTGTTACGGGTGTTAGTGGTTGTATCTCTGTGCTTACATTCTGTTATGAATGCAAACACACACATCTAAAGTTTTTAGTCATTTAACAGATATTTTTAAATGAGAAATATGGTTGCCCTACAGCATCCTAAAGACACTTCAAAGAACCATTCGTGTCAGAGACTCTCACATAAATAGAGCAAAAGGAAAATCCATAGCCCCTCCTCTCTGGAGTCAGTGCTTCGGAAAAAATTACACCCCGAGAGTTGTACTGCCCGGGAGAAAAACAGCCCCTTGTTGGCTGAGATTGGGGTCAAGCTGAAGACCCAACTCTGCACGGTGCTGGATGCTGAGTGCACTCAGGCTGAGTTATTATCTCACAGTTATATATGCACAGCGTGGAAGTCTCCTGGGAGAGGGGCTAATGTACACTTTGCCTCCCTAGAAAGTAGGGTGGGAATTTATGAGGAAAGAAAAGAGGGTCTATAAATTACTCAAGGGACCTTTAAATAGAGGTATAGGTTTCATTACTGGAGCATGTTACTGGATGGTCAAAATTAAAAACAGCTTCTAGAAAGTGGATTGCATTTAACTTTCCATTTGGGGGAACAGAAAAAGAGAAACAATTTCAAACAGAGCCTCAATTACCTGGGCAGGTTAAAGCACGATGCCAAATTTGCAGTGACACAGTGAGTGACCAGCGTGGAAGTTATCATCCATCAGGTACCTCTGCTTTCACATCTCATTTTGCTTTATAAAATGTGGTAATTAGAACCTTGCCATAATGCTATGATGGATTTGAGAGCCCAAATCTACCTATTTACCAATACCTTAGAGAGCACGAGTCTCTAATGCTTGTGCCAGGCTTGAGCTCCAAGATGCTGCAGCTGAAGAGGCAGAAGAGAGAAGAAGCACCACTGGAGAATGTGAGCACAGAAAATCCTACCCTAAGACCTTCCTGACTCTGCGGGGATAAAGCACAGCGCAGCCTTCCCAACTACACACCATCCCAAAGCCTTGCAGTCAAACCTCCCATCGCGCTCCCGTGGCAAGGCAGGACTCTCCCGAGACGAGGTTTCACCCCTTCCTGTACCTACACTCTGCAGTATTTCAACATAAGGTACAGCAGTAGTCTGGGACGTGCCACCTCTTTTCTCACCAGATGCTCATGTTCCCAACAAGCACCAAACAATCCAGGAGAAACTTTCCTACTTTAGAGATTTCCAGTGTTACTTTACTGTTCCAAGTGACAGCTCCCAGTGCTGAGCTGTGACACTCCCAAAAAAAAAGAGTGTTATGCCTTTGTAGTGGTACAGAAAAGATGGAGAAATAACTGTGAATACTCTAACAATCCAGAAACCAAAGGCAAATTAGAAGAGTCCACAATCACATTAAAGCAATAGTTTGTAATTTTCAAGTCACTAATAATACAATTTTTATAAATTCACAGTTGGCAGCCCTGAACTTTCCAATTCTATCATCAGACTTGAGGAGAGGAAGTCTCATCAGTCCCAAAAAATCAAGATGCAGGTTTCCTTCCACCACAGACCTTCAAACAGACCTGGTGGCACTCAGACCTTATTGGAGTAGAAGAATCCAAATTTGAACAAAACACATTTGTGTGCCTATTCCATCACACTGCTGCTCAAAAAGGTATCTAGAAAAAGGAAAAAAAAAATTCAATTTTTAAAAATTCAGAATGGCGTTTTGTTCCAAAAATGTCAGTTGTTTTTAATCATAGATACAGTATTTAAAACTACTCAAGACAAAAATAAAATGTCTCACTTAAGGTTAGGCAAAGCATTCACTGAGCCTCAAAATCGATTTTTCACTTAATTATTTTGTTTTCTCAATCATTCTAAATCAACCTTTGTGGTTTGATGTGGAATGAAAGCAAATCTTTAACAAGACACTTATTTGTGCGGTTTATCCACCTGTCCAGCCGTAATTCCTTCTTCAGCTCATGGAAGTGGCAGCTTCCTTCTTGTGGGACAAAGTCAGTGAGAAAAAACCCCTGGCAGTATCAGCTTCGGTTTCTTCTGTTCTGTTGCCACATATTTGTCCTCTGAGCCATGACTATCTGACTCTGGTTACCACACTCTGTACTGGATTTTTACATTTAATGAAGTTGCAGGCTGCTGCTTTTCACTATTATCCTTAATCAAGCTTTATCGATTACTGGGACGCAGCATCAATGGAGAGAACATTACGAACAAATGGAAAAGCTGCCCAGAAGCTACTGGTAAGCTTTTTGTGTTCTAGAAAAAAAAACCCCATGCAATGTTAAAAAATAACGTCATTGCCTCTCTGATTCAATCCTGCGTACTCCTGCTGTGCCCTCCCTGCAAGATACCCTGATGATCCCGCGCTGGGCTGTAACCCTGACGCTCCCGCGCTGACAATCTGCCTGATCTGGGGAGACTGAACGTGCAGGTGTGCAGGTGATGAGCAGGTAAAAAATGTGTTCTCTTGTGCAGCCTCTCTCCCACTCAGAAGGAAACCTACAGAAGGCTGAAGGAGAGGCTGGTGAGACACAAGGGTTATTCGTCTCGCAAGGGTTATTTATCTGTAACTCAGCCACCTAGGAGTTAGTGGCATAGAAATCACTTGGCCAGGTATTAGCATGGGTAACACGCTTGCAGACAATTAACAAATCAGAAAAAGTGACCACTTATTATAAGGGATTACATTAAAAGATATTTAGTATTCTACATTAAAATCCATTGTTAGAAATTAAATCAGCTAAATTATAAACCCCTCGTGAATGGCAGCATTTGTACTACCAAGGTAATGCTAGAACAGCAAATAAGGAAACGGGGGAATTTAAGATCCACAAAATAGTTGTGCCTGAGGGACTGAGCTAATTAAAAAATCTCTGCTGGTTCTTCCATGGTCATTGCTATTTAGAATGGATGTCTGAATGAAAGCAGGGTGACAGCAGTGACCCACACTGACACGTGCATTTCCACGAACAGTGTTGTGAAAGGAAATGGGTTTGTCTGCAAGCCCGGATCCCATTAAACATTGCAACCTGTTAAGATACAGGCTCTGTCTCATGTTATCACACCATTCCTCAAACTCTTCCCATTCTTTTGTAGATATAAATTGCAATTTCCTGAGACAGTCTGAAGTAACCAAAGAGTTACTGCTACTCTGCTTCTACCACTTTTAACTCTTCTTATTGTTATGGATTACTTTTGCTGTTGGATATTTTGTGCCTTGTAAAAACATCCTCCAAAGAAAGCATGGGTGAACTCTGGATTTCTCAGTCACAATATTCCCCACTGTGTTGCGTAAGATTAATGACTAATTGTTTGCTATGAAGAACAAACACATAACAAAGGGTTGGTCTGCACAGGGTGGGAAAAAAACTTCCTTAATTTCATGTCATTTGTTTCTTATGCCATGAAGGAAATGGATCTCTCCCTCCCTGTGCACCTAAGTAGAGCTACACAATTCATAGTCAAGAAAAGGAAAACATAACTCTACATTTCTCCTTCACGCAATTACAGGGATCTGAAAAGGATAATCATATCAATACCGTTCAGAATGACCAGCCATTGCAGGAGACAGAGCAGCCGCGCTGAAGCAAAAACCAACTCTACCACAAACCTCAGTGCGTGTCAAACGTACCAAACCCCGTGCCATCGCCTCGATTACTTCATCCACCTCTACCCCATTTCTTAAGTTTCTGGTTGTTTTTCCTGAAGAAAAGAAAACACCTTTGTTCTGTATTGCCTGCAGATTGTAGATACTCTGTGTTCCTTCCTGTGGCACTGCTGGGGGTGGTGACCTTACCCCAAGAGGGGCAGGTGAGGAGGAGCTGGCTGACCCTGCCGCTGCTCCCGTCCTTCCGACAGCAGCTTCCATGGACGTACCCAGCCTGGATTTAAAGTCCAGCGTGAGAAGCACTTGTGGAAGGCAGAGCACATCTCCTGTACATGGATGTCTTAAGATTAGGACTAGCCAGCACTGCAAGCTAAGAGCACCCTGCTCAGTTCTGCATTACCTGGTAATACAGGTCCCAAGCCTGTCCCCGAGCTCCCCGGTGCTTCTGCAGTGGAAGCGACATGTCGGGGTTTCACTAAATGGGGGACGTCTTACAGCTGTCCATGTTCTGAGAGACAGCAAGGCAGAGCTCAATCAGGCAGGGACTGGGAATGTTCTCCAGCTGGTACCACTCATGCTCAGCACTAGATGATTTAGTTACATTTCTCTGCCCTTTGTTACTCTTTGTTCAAAGATGGTGGGATGGAATTTACCATGTCTTTAAACTGCCATTTAGTGACACAGCTGCAATGCTCATGTGCTTATCTTCTAGTTTGCAGCTTTTTTTTTTCTGCTTTGTTTCTCCTACAATGTACATGTATTAGTAGCTTTCTCTTGAATCTGCTTTTTTTATGTAGGCATTAATTCCTAAATTACAATGTGTCATATCCTTTCAACTGCTCATGAATGTCTTTGTAACTATGATATTTTATGGCAATTTAACTGTGGAGATCACAAATAAAATTATCAGCTAAAACCAGAATGATTAGTAAAGCAAGATAAATACCATAAATTAATCATCATTTCATGCATCATACCAAGGTTTTAAATTTTCATGTTAATATAGCAGATGCAAATTGTTGAGGTGAAATAGCTGCAGTAATTTTAACTATACAAAATATCAGCCCTTAAACGCAAACCAAACAGAGATTTCGCTAACCTTTCGGTCACACACACCTTCACAGAACAAGATCCACTTTTGAGGAGATCCTTGCCAAACCGCCACACAACGGTTATTCTGTCAGTTCCTATTCTTTGAGTTTTCAGCTGATGTGTCGAGGAGCGCACTAATGACACAGCAGCACTGCAGCCGCCGCGCCCTTTGGTTAGACCAGAGAGAAGGAAACTCACTCATCTGCAAGCCTTGCTGGGGCAGGACACACTGCTCCTCCTGAGGTCACGCAGCATCTGACGCAGGGACAGGTCCTCATTTAGGAAAAGGGCCTTACAAGAGAACGTTTTCTTCTGCAAAAAAAGGGAGGAAAATCTTTTCATATTAAAAGTAGCAGATGTGTACCCTGGCACCCTCTAACACTAAACGCACACACTAACATACTGCTCCCGTGTCCAAATACAGAAGCACGCACACTTCCCCCCCATTTTAAATTACACAGCACTGGCTCAGCTGGACAGAAAACGTGCAGGGTCACTCACAGACAAAGATTAATCTGTCTTTGATACATTCAATACTTCCCATGCTCCACATTATCTGGTGAGTATATACGCCTTGCCTTCAAGAACGTGATGTACTATGCCATACATCATCGTCTAATTTATTGAGTGCACATCTGCAGGATGCACTGTACGTCCCTGCCCAGGGTCAGGATCACACGCCAATCTTCAGCCTTGCTTTTCCCAGCCCTCGGACTCCTCCGAGTGCCAGTACCGCCGTGGTCTGTGCAGCCAGTGCTGTTCACACGCTCACCTGCACCGTCCAACGCTGCTTTCCTCAGAGCAGGTGTGACTGGCTGAACCAGACACAATGCATTACCGTCATTAAAAGCAAGATCCTGGGAAAACTGTGAAGTAGCAGGAAAGAGGGCATCCACGCAGGAGCCACTGGAAGAAGCAAAGCACCTGGATCCACACGCTCTGACACTGGCGCCCAAGCACAGACTGGCCAGGCTTTATTCTACACAATGAAAATCCAGCTGGGACAGTTGTGTTTTTCATTTGCCACGCTCGCCCGCTTATATGACAGCTGTCTGTGACAGATGAGACAGAAAGATGACCCTGACTCACCCAAATTAGCTTCATCTTCAGAGATATTTCCATGGAAATGGAGCAGGACACGCTTCTCACTCCTATGCCGGATCCTCTCAAGCCTCCTGCTATACCCAGCATCAACCAGGATCACAGCCGCAGGCCAAGAGGCGCTAACAGCCTACGTGGTTAGAAATCAGAGGAGGGAAAAATGAGCAGATATCAACACAAATTTCTTCTATGTGCAGTTCAGTTTGTTACATTGAAGACCTGGGGCTTCTGCAGAGGAGCAGCCTGGAGTAACGTCCTGCAGTTCTTTGCTATAACCACAGAACAACGTCACCTAACAGACATAACGCATAACGGTGTGATTAAAATACTAACCCCAGGTATGCCTCCTTTGGTCTATGCACGAGCATTGTCGTCTACAGCTGCACTTAAATGGAAGCATGTTGCATAAACATTGATACTTATTGCTAATATAAATAGCAATATTAATCACAGTGAATTAGGTTCCCATAGAAATAATTAGCACAGCATGCCTGGGTATTATTTGCTCCTAATTATATCACAGTTCATTTCACCAGCAGCAATGTGTCACCAAGTCAATAACAACCAATGATTAATACACAGAACGTATTACCTTAAAATAATACCCCGTGTAACTCCATGGGTTATGGTGGAATACTATGAGAAAGTCCCTGGATAATCGCTTCAGGTGAGTTCCTGACTGGAGTTACTAATACTTTGTTATTAGTAACATTCGTTACTAATACTAATTATTTTTATTATTAATTATTATTAGTAGTACTAATGTTAGTAGTAGCATTAGTTACTAATACTAATGCTTTTCTTTCACAGTATTACTAAGAGTCAGGCCACTAAGTGCAGCCCTTTGTAATGTACTTAAGTCTGATGTCAGCATTTACTTGATAAAAGGTAAAATAGATATGAAACAGAACATAAATTAGTAACATAAATTGCAGAGGCAGGGATAAAAGAAGGTGTCGCTCAGCATTTTTATTGGTTCATTTTCTTGCTTGTATTCTTTTTTCCATTATTTCCTTTCACACACTGAGAATCAAGGGTGACTGGGGACACCAAAGCACCAGCACCACTGTTCTGCAACCTGTCACCCCAGCTGTCCCACCCGCTCGCTCTGGGAGCGAGTCGCTGTCACTCAAACCTACCCCATAACAGAGCAGCCAGAGCCCCTCTGCCTCCACCGCCCGGAGCTCCAGATACACGCTTAGAAACACCCCGCGGAACAGACTCAGGCAATTCCGTCCCAACCACACCACCCAGGCAGCAGCATAAACACAACAAACGTGCAATAACCCAGCCAACAAATCCATCCCCAGAGCCCGCCTCCCGCGTCCGCCCAGCCTCGCTCGTCCCTGCTCCCTTGAGCGAGCCATTAACCGCTCTGGGCCGTCTGGAAAGCTGGGGCATCGCTGCTGCTGTGGTACTCACAGGCTACTGGGAGCCTTTGTGAAGAAAAGCGAGATTCTGGGATGGAAGGAGTTGTCACGGGCTCTGTTCCGCAAGATGCTGGCTCTGGCCTGGATCCAGCAGAGCACTTAAGCACAGAGTTATCCCTTAGAAAAGCAGAGCGACTTTTCCACCAACTGTACCACAGAAAGTGTCTTCACGGGAGCTTAAAAAACAGCTCAGAGCAGACAGGATAGCTGAATACAAGTGCTGACTCCAAGGCACAAGAATGGTTTTCTGTTGTCTTTTCACTTTTGGCTTCTGATGGCACCTGCAACATGTGAGCAGACGAAGGTGGCCACGTGTCAGCTTTGGAATCAAGAACTTTGAAGGATAAAGACTCACAGACTGTTTTAAGAGAGCAAATACAAACTTCTCCTTACTCATCATTTATTACTTAAGGCAAACTGGGATGTGAGCTAATACTTTGTGCCAATATCTGTCACACACACAGGGCATACCAAACATCCCGCTGTACGCTGCACACCCGTGGATCAGGGCGGTGCGAACACTCCTCCCGTCTGCGCGGTGTGCTACTGCCCCCGTGTGCAACCAACACTCCTGACAGCAATCCCACAACTCAAAACGCTCTCTGGGTTCTCAGTATCGCAGAGCTGGCGGAGCGTCATAGATACAATATCCCGGTTCCCTGCAGCTGAAAAGCAAAGGCAGTATTTCAGTGCAGGGATGTCTGACTCTTTCTGAACCTGTTAGTGCCCGGACAGTGCTGTCCCTTCGCCTTTACTCCGTAGTAACTTCACACACCTTGGAGAGAGCTGTACTGATCCTGCTGCAGCACGCTGTCCCTTCGCCTTTACTCCGCAGTAACTTCACACACCTCGGAGAGAGCTGTACTGATCCTGCTGCAGCACAGAAAACAACAGGTCTTGAGACACAGACACTTGGGGTGAGATTTTCTAGAACGGTTCAACTCTCATTTAGGTATAAAAATAATCAAAATCTGAAAGTTTCCAGCACACTAACTGAAGTGCTTTTGAAAAATTTATCTGAGAGCGTTACTCTCAACACTTCAGGAAGAACAGGTCTCTAGAAAAAAAGAGCTTTTAAACATGCTGGTCAGCACCGTGCAGAGCCTGGCAGAGCTGTAGAAATACCTCAGCGATGGGTACAAACACTCCATAGGAGAGAGAAAAACACAACTCATCACAGAAGCAGCAAAAACTCCCAGCTCTGATCCATCTCTGTGTAGTAAAGCTTTCTCTCCAAGCAGAAAACAAACCCAGTTTCCTGTCCTGTCAGACATTTGAGCTGCTGCTCACCCAGTGATATCCATCTGCAGACACAGCTAAAAGTCAAAATCCAGACAAAGCCAAGGAATCAAAAAAGCCTCAAGGAGAAAAAAATGACCAGTGCAATCATTCCATTTTTATTTCAACAAAAATCAATACTTCTAGCCTGAAATGTTGACAACGATGTCAAATAACAACAAAGAAGTCTACTTTGTCATTTTGAAAATGCTAAAATAGGGCACATTGAAACTAATCAAAAGAGGGAACTACTGAAAAAAATCCACTACCTTCTCTTGCCTACAAATCCACCTTTATAATCACTATTTTTTGATTTGAAACTATATAAGGGCAAAAATTCTCAACAGCTACACTTGCTATCTTGAGAAATGGGCTACTCCGCACGTGCTTCGTTTGGTTTATTAGAAGATGAAGTGGCTAAAATCTGCTTCTCTCACTTTCTGAGCACCTATTTCTCCCATGTAATGTAAACGAAAGCTGAGGCAATGCTCCCACACCTGCCCCAGCTCCGCTGCCCAGCGTGTCTCCGCAGGCTTGTCCCCAGCACTGGCCTTGACACCAAAGGGCGCAGGGGACAGGGACGCTGCCCTTTGCCAGAGCATCGCTTGGCTCCCCTCCTGGGAGGCTGGCACAAGCCATGTGCCAAACGCGGTTTGTGCCAACCTCCCAGGTGCCGTCCCATTTTCACCACACTGTTAACGAGATGGGAAGCAGCACAGCAGCTGCCCTCCTCCCCCAGGCTCCCAGGATTTAAGAGCACGAGCTGCCATCACCGGCGCCGAAGCCTTGCTGTCGGGGTTATCGCTCTGGCCGACTGTGCGGCCCGGCACAGCCAAGGCAGCGCCCGTGCACAAGGGCAGGTGTTTGACAAGCCCCTGTGTCCCTGATTTTTCCTATTCCCAAATCATAGCAACTTGCCTTTTGCCCAGCAGGAGATGGGGACTGAGGAGGCCCCTGGCTGCACTTGTGATCCTTTGCAAAAAGGAATCAGACCGCTTGCACTATCTTTCCATCGAGTCCACAGGGCCCTGGGCATCTTTGGGCAACCTGGGCTAGTGGGAGGTGTCCCTGCCCATGGCAGGGGGGGGGGTTAAATGATCTCTAAGGTCCCTTCCGACCCAAACCATCCTGTGATTCTGTGATCTACAGGCTCAGTCTAAGGGGACCCATCAAAATAACCACAAAAACAAAAGTGTATTTACCCACAGGCTGTAGAGTAACTTGCACCTACAGAGGAAAGCTTTTGGGGTGACATTGGGAAAGAATGAAAAGCTTTATTCTCGTGAAATAGTCTGATACCCTCAGTTCAGCCGTGGGGGAAGGCCTTGAACAGTCGCTGTAACCGAGAGCTTCAGTGTCAGCGCTCCGAGAGCAAGCCCCCCTCAAGCCAGGGCTCTGGAAGCACTGCGGTAACTCTTGGAGAGTTCAGACTGTCCCCGTTTCTGCTGCAGCTATCCTGCAGGAGAACAGAGCGCGGGCCCCAGCCAGGGGACACCGACAGGGATGTGTGTCCCGCTGCCGGCTCACCAGCACCTTCCAGGCTGACCGAACTCCCAGCGGACCAGAGGAAGCAGAGGCTGGCCCCAGCCTCACCCGTCCCACTGGTTACACCAAGGGCACAGAAGCCACGGGAAGCAGGGACACTGGGAAGCTCCAAACACAACCTCATCCTCTGGCCAGCTACAGCCGCGGCTGTGCTGTGCCTCGGATGGCAGCGGGCTCCTCTGCGCCCTTCCCAGCCAGTAGGATTATTCCTCTCCATTCCCAGTTCACTCGCAGGCTCTGTCTTTCAAGATGAATTAACCCTTTGATTGCAAATTAATTTCCCAATGAAAGACACATACCTAGAGACAAAGTGATACTGAAGACCAGCACACCTGCCCGACAGCAGCAGCTGCACGACGCAGCCCGCTGGATCGCTGCAGACCCTTTCAGGGTGTTTGGTCTGCTGCCTCCGCAGTTCAGACACACGTACAGCAGGAAAGACAGATGATGTGTGTTTACCCACAGAACTTTATTAACACATTCAGGTTTATGAAAATATGCAGGCTAAGCTTTTTCAGTTTTCTTTTTTTTTTTTTTTTAAATAAGATATTTTCCACTAACAAAACTGATTTTTAAGTATGGAACAGTCATTTGCCAGGTTTTCAAAGCCATCTGTTTTCAAAGCCTACCTTCCTTGTTGTTTACCACAGGCTGTCTATCTGTTTTAACAACCTCCGCTGGGATTTCGCATACCTCATTATGCAAAATCACTACTTATGCATTCACTCCAGCACTTGTCTAACTAATCTGCACTCATAACACCTTCGGTAGAAGATGCAGCATCCCTCTTCAGAGGCTGCAGATCAAAAACAGTAGTAGCTGGTGTCATAGCAAGACAAAACACAGCCCCTCGTGTATTACTGTTGTGATACCGGCCTAATCCGAGACTGCTCGGAGCTGCTCAAGTATAATAAGAAAAATACCGTATCACAAGAGATTTTGTATCATATGTAAGATAAAAAGCATCTATTTTTAATGTTGAGATCTACGCTTTTCTTTGTCAAGAGGATTCCAACTATTCTGGCCTCCCAGTCCTCATCCCAGGTGATCTGAGGAGCACCCTCAGCCTCCTCCGAAGTTCCTCATGACCTACTGCTCGGATCATCCCAGGCACCGCATCCTTTCCTTGCCAGCTTTCCAGTTCTGACAGGCAGCCCTAACGCCTGACAGGGCTAAAGCTGCTCCTCACAGCCTCCCTCTGCCTCCCGCTCCGCCCTCCCTCCGGATATTCCTGCACTCAGCGGATCACTGACAGCACCAGACCTCCCGAACCGCTCGGGGCTGGCGTGTCACGCCTGCTCAGGGACCCCCTAACCACACATCATTGACACAATTCATCATGCTAAGAGCTTGCTGGGGGATGCTTTAATTCACGGCTTATTAACACAAGAGATGATAATGGCTGGTACCGTTATGGCTCTGTGTCACCAAACATCCTCAGGTAGGCTAAAAACCAGAGAGAGAGAAAAAGAGCGGAAAATAAATTATCTCTGTCGGGATACTAGATTCACTGTATATAGTGTTCTCCAAATATTTTTTTTTTTAAATCAGAATTTCTTATTTTCTTTAAAATAATTCAATAGCTCATCTTCCCTGGAAAATACAGCTGCTATCTCTAAGTGTCTGTACACTGCAAAATTGGAGAGCCAAATGTAAATGTAAAACTCGCCATTCTTACATCTTTAAAACATCACAGCTGCAATGACACTGCTGTGGTAAGATTTAACTCTCCAATTCAAAACAACAAAGTGACTTTAAATGATGTTTATTTTACATGGGGAAGCAAGGGGAATTCCTGTTGAGCAAAGCACAAGAGATTGAAGCCAGCAACAGCCAAAAGTGAAATTTCATGGTTGAGTTATGATTTCCCAGAAAAAAATAAAATACATTGGTCCTATAAAAGACTTTTCATCTACGAAGCTGCAAGCATTTTCTGAGTGAGGAAAACATCACATCACTATCCCATTTCACACATGAGAAAACAAATATTGGCAATTAAATGAGGGGGTACACCCTTCCAAAATGGGGATGCCCGGTTCCAGCCGCACCTGTACCACATGAGAGCATCCCAGCCCTCCACCTCGCTGCCCTCAGCTCCCCCTCCTACCCCAGGAGGGTATTGCGCCGGAGTCTCAAAGCACTCCTTTGGGACGCTCCTTTGGGACGCTCCTTACCTACATTTCAGCAGCAGCAACACCTCGCAGGGTCAGGGCTGCCAGGCTGGACCCTCACTGCGCTGGGTGGCGAAGGTGACGTGAAGAGAAGCTGGCTGCTTCCACGGTCACTGGCAGCAAAACAGGGACAGCAAACAAGAGCTTGCTGGAGGTGGTTTTAAGTCGGTTTGGGACCTGGCTGTGATTTCACCTCAAACGGCATCCAGCAGGGCCCAGGCAGCACTGCCACAAATCTGTCAACACCTCGCAGTGGCAGCCTCGGTCCCCCTGAAAGCGAAGTGAGCTTTTGTGGAGTGATTGCTCGTGGAGTGAGAGCCCAGAAGAGAACTACCTGTAACATCCATGCTCACATCTCGTACCATGACGGAAACAAACCCAGAACCAGAATATGTGTTTCTTTGTCTCTTCATTTACCGTGGATACAGAGTGGAAATCATCCCATCCACTCACTGTTGCAAAACATTTTATGGTTAAGTTTGTTTTTATTTATAACACCTTGTATATTGGGAAAGATTGAATTTATATAGCTGCGTTAGCATTTTTAGATTCTATATAAGAAAAAATATTAACTTAAACTATTATTTAGTAACACTAAGTTTGTATACACCTGTATCATCCATCTCCACCGCAGCGTGAGCTGCTGCTTCTTTTACCTACATTTGCTTTACTTGGCTGCTCTGTTGCTCTCCACAGCACAAGTTCAGCAAGCGCTTGCCTTTGCCGGGCCAATACCTCTTGCACTGCTGGTTGATGCCACTCCGCCAGCACAGATGATCACGGTAACGGCTGTAAATGCTGGGTCTGCCTTGTACACTTACAAAACGTGTCAGGCCCATCATGAGGATTGAACGCTGTCACATGCTGACATCAGGAGATGGCAGGTATGGATTGGGATTGTGTCGGGGTAGACACTGGATAAATACGGAATAAAGAGCAGGCCTTGCACAAAGTTGTCCAAGTGATTTATAAGAATTCCAGCTACAAATAGGATCGGATGAACTTCCTGCTTCGGTCAATACTACTGTAACTGGAACCAAATCCTCTGCGTGTACAGACTCTGCTAGGAATAGCGGGGTGGCTGTCCAAGACCCCTTACAGTTACAACACCTAACAACAGTGGTGGGTGGCCCCAGGGCAGAGCCCCACCAGCTCAGATCCCGGTCAGACAGCTAGCACAGACACGCCAAGTGTTTGTGTTTAACACATGCCCACCAGGAGCAGTTCTCCCCTGCGCAGCTGGTTTTCAGGCCAGCACAGAGCCGCAGCAACCATCTTCACACTGCGCTGAAGTGTTCCTTTCAGCTCATGATGGAATTCAGCAAACTCCTGGAACGGGAATCAGAACGGCATTAAACATCGACACAGCGGAATTCGAGCTGCTGGAGACAAGCTTTATACAAAACAAACATCCTATAAAAACACATCAAGCACGCGGTGTGGGGATCTGCAGCTCGGTGCCGTCAGAGAGCCGCTGTGCCCAAACACCGCGGCCCCAGCAGCTCCTGGGGGCTCTGACGGAGGAGCACTCTGCACTGCACACGCTCAGAGGGGCATTTACCCAAGAGGTGACAATGTCTTCCTCGGGCTCCTGGCTCAGCGGTGGAAAGGAACTGCCGAGTGTGCTGCACCCCTGCTGCTCCCCCTCACGTTGGTCCAGATCCTGCTCACCAAGCGAGGTGCTGGCCAGCTAATGGGGCCGCCAGAACCTGCCCATTTTGATCATGGAGTGGCCAGAGGAGGGAGGAGCATCCCTCAAAGGCATGGTCGGCACTACAGCAATAGGAACAATAAGAGATCCATGGGAGATTCCTGCCAACGTTTGTTTAACAAGCACTCACTCCCCATTTCCTCTCCGACCCCTAAAGCCCTCCTCGTTCCAATATGTATACACCACAGTAAAACACCATCTCCAAGGGTCCAAACTAGAGCACAGAAGATGGATAGAAATATCTGTCCTTTTGCTTCTAATGGAGCTTGAAACGAAGACCACTCTTCTATTTCATCACCATTTTTCAGAGAGTTTAAATTCTTTAGGACAAGGACCCCTTCCTCTTCCTCCCAGGTCTGCACAGTGTGGGGCTGAAAATATGGGTCTGGGCTACTGCCGAGGTGATCAGAGGAGACACAAAGACTGCTCACAAAATACTGCTGTAGCAGGAAGCACAGAGACAACAGACGTTTAATACATTCTCATGGATGGAAAGACAGTTCACTGTGGTTTTTAACCATTTCCAAGCAGGGTAATCTTTAGTACACTACTTTAAAAAATCTTCATTAAATTATCGAGTGGTAAAGATTAAGCTATAAAACGCAGTAACTGAGCAACCTCCAGGAGCTAGGGTTACAGATGAGCCTTAGAATTCAGTCTGACAGCAACTGTTGGGGAAAAACCAGATAAAACCTTTTGCTCATTCATGGTTTTATCTTTGGGGCTCTGCTGGTTCCCATGAGCACAAGCCCTAACAGCCCCCCAGTCCTACTCTGTACATCCTTGTGCTCAGCTAGAAGAGCCTCCACGACCAGGTTGCAAATGAAAACACTATTAACATGCTCTGCTCTATTGATCCAACCTGCAGTAACACTACGTCTCTCCTATAAGTATCTGCAGAACACAGGAGATGGGGCAGTTCCTGCAGTAACACTACATCTCTCCTGCAGGTATCTGCAGAACACAGGAGATGGGGCAGTTCTCCAAACCCTGACAGCAGGCAGGGAGCTCAGGTCCCATGGACCATCAGGATTTGTGCTCTCAAGTCAGGTGGTTCGTTTCAGCTGCAGCCTTGCAGGGGCTCCTCTGCTCCTACACCTCTCTCGCAGCCAACTTAGTCAACACGATGTGAGCTAGAGAAGACCTCCCACTTACACACTGTTCCGCCTCCCTGCGGGATTGGGGCGGGCTTTTCAAAATCTCAAGGACCTACATCCAAAAGCTTAGAATCCAGTCAAAATCTCTTAAATCAGTATGTTTAAATAAACTACTAAAAAAATAGTATTCATCAATCTCTTGTCCCTGGAAAAGTCTAAAACCAGAGAAAGTGCTCCCCGATTTCTCTTTGCAAATCATGATCAACAAAATCTAGAGACCACTGGGTACATCGGTGCAGGTCAGTTCACAGAGAAGAGATGCCAGCACTAGTAGGAATATTTGTGATTCACTGGAGAAACCTTGCAGCCAAGGGGTACAGCACATTTCATATACTCATTTTTAATACCAATGAACACCGTGGTTTACTAACAGCCCTTCAGAGTCTTCTGGCATCAGGAACCTGGAAACACGACTGAACCTGTGACGTGTTCATCTTTAAATCTCGACATCATAGGAATTTATTAATCAGATGTGGATTTGGATGAATGTTTTTACCCTAGTTCTAGAAAGGAGTGGTCTGGAACTGCCAGCATAATATGATTGCTCTGTTGTGTAGTTTAAATTCTGATTCTGCAGCAAAGCTCCAGAGAATTTAATTGACTCCTTTTATAGCTTAACTCTCAGCTACAACATCAATATTAGAGGGGGAAATGTCATTTCTAATTTAACTTGATTTTTAAAGAACATGTTTCTGTAACCTTTGGTATGTAATATCTTTTTACTTTAATTGAAAAACATCTCTTTTAAGTGATAAAGTAGGCTAATATGAAAGCTGATATTCAGTTAACCCATCTTTTCACACTAAACAAGCCCTTTTTGCATAAATGGAAACCATCAGTCAGCTTTAGTCTAATTCCTCTGAATTCAAAAATACTACTCCAGAAAGGAAGTAACTAGAAAAGATTTTGAGCAGATCAGAACTTGGGTCTCTGTGTAGGCAAAGGCAGTTGCTGTCACCGGGAACCATGCTACCAGTGCAGGCAGTTCTCTCGATTTCAGAGACTCTGGGCATATTTATGATTTTTGAAACGCCAACATTCTACCCTGGGATTGGAAGCTATATGCTAGCTGACTTCAATTAAAATATTTAAACTTGGGTTTTAAATCATGCTAGCAGCTCAAGCTCAAATTCCTTGCTTCTAAGGTTCTGGTCCCATGTGAGTATGTAACGCACCAGGATAAAGAACAGAGAAGCAAAATCAGAACACGTGTGATTTAAAAGGCACATTGCAACCACTTTAAAACCAATTATCTCTTCTCAAAATACTAAAGAAGGGAGAAAAGCTCCCACTCTAAAGCTTAACTGGACTCCATCCAGACCTCTCAGGCCAGGAATTCAAAACATGAGTGCTGTCCTTTTTTAAAACCTACGCTTCTCCAAGAGTGATTTCTCCGAGCTACATCCTTTGAGTTAAGATGGCATCCTCAAAACAGATATTTAATGAGCATGAAGTGAGCTCACATCAAGACTTGATGAAAAATACCAGTCTAACCTTTTCTATGCTTTTGCAATTCCAGCCTCTCTCAGTTCCAATCTTCTCTCCTGTATTAACAATCGCCTTTACATAAGGTAACCATAGCAATGCTTTTCAACCTTCATGTCTTTTGTTTAGTTTGCTTGAAGATGAAGTCACAACATAATTTTCATCAACAGCTCTTATGACAAACTTAATTTCAAGACTAAGACATTATTTCAAGTGAGGCATGAGACACTCTTGTGTCTTGGGGGCTTCCACAGAAAATAATAATTTCCCTTTAAAGAAACAGAACGTACAGTGTCTGGATGTGCAATGTTCTTACCTCGATATTAGAGCTGATCTGAATTCTCCTAAACTTTTTTCAGTCTGCTGACATACAGACAGTGAATCAGAGTGAGAATTTTCATTCCATTTTGCGTTAGCAGTTCCTTAATGCCTGTGACGGGACAGAGCTCACCGGTCACAGGACACACTATGCCCACGTCCCTCCCATGAGGTACAAAACAAGCCTGAAAGGTCAGCACACCCTGGCACAGAGCGAAAGGCTCACAGGATTTTATCAGCCATGTCATTGGCTTTGATTAAAACACAAAGACCTCTAGCAGCAACAACATGCAATTAATAAAAAAAAAAAAAAAAAATCAATTGCACTGAATTTTTCAGGAGGAGCGTGAGGTGGATCACATATTAACTCTCCTTCCACATGGCTTCATGTGCCACACAGAATCCGAGACGTCTGCGGGAGTGTGGCTTTGACCTGGTCCTGGGTACATGAGTACTCTTTACAAATCCGTTAGGTAATATCAGTATCTATAATCACAACCTTACTGAAAAAATTGCATTCCCAACATAAATTTTGATGAAAAATATGCTTAACATTCTGCCCTACAGAGTACACTGCACAGCTCAAATGTACCTGATATCTCCACCAAGAATATTTTGGATTAAACTGTAAGAGTGAAATGTCACCTGAGGGGGGAAAAAAAGTAACAGTATAGACCCTTTGTTTTATTTGAAAACATCTTGCTGGTTACCTCCAAAGTAAAGGTTACCATGGGAATGCATAAACACTCTTCAGTCTTCTTTTTATTCCCTTGAGGCTGTATCAGTGCCACCACACAGTCCCTCTGGGTCTTGGACACGGTCCTACACAAACCGAACCACCACTTCAGTTCTGTATCCGTTCACGAACTGGACTCCAGCCTGCTTCTGCTGACCATGATGGAGAAACACCTCATCTTTGACAGAGCAGTTTAAACTCCTCCTCTCCTGCAGCTGGTATGTTACCAGGTCACATAAACACCTACACTCCAGTCTAATGTGAGGCATTGTCTTGGTGAACTGCTCCTGGACACAAATTAACCTGTGATTCAACACATGCCGACCAGGACCTGAGAATCATTTGTAATATTGGCTGTGCCCAAGAAAAATTAAATTTCAGTTAAAGAGACACTACTTCCAGCATTAATGTTGGAAAGACAGACCCACTACATGTTTTAGTACTCTTTTCACCTGAAATTATCAATGCTGTCACGTTATCATTCAGGTCTGATCTTTCTACAAAGCCTCTGTACTGGCTTCTCCAAGATCTCCATTCAGCTGTACTCTCATCCTTCAGACCAGTCGCTTCCTTCAGCCACGGGACTCTTTCACACCCTTGGAGGCTTCCTCTCTGATCAGATTACCCATCACAGTAACCTAAAATCCACTGGAAGCACTAGGCTTTGTACAGGGTTTCTACAGGCTCTGGATGAGACCACCACACTGGCAGCACAATCTCTCTGACATATCGGACAGTCTGGACAAAATTTTCTCGTAGTTTTCCAAGGGAAGCGAGATCTAGTGGCTCTTTCCAAAGGGATTTGTTTCTCATTCCTCCTAGTACGATGCTTACTACTGCGTAGGCTGCACGAAATATTTTGCTCAGGCAACTTGCTCTTGCCAGTCGAGACCTCAGTGTTTAATCACAATGCACAATCATCCACAATACACACGGGCTGCTACTACCTTTTGTAACTGCATGCAAAACACAGCCCGACAACTGCTACACTTGTATTTATTTTGCCTTTGCCCTGCAATGTCCCGACTTCTCTCTTGTAGGTCACATTTTTACCTCCAAGCAAAAGTGCTAAGTACATTTAATACTGGCAATTCCCCAGGATTATATATTTTTTACAATAAATCAGATTTTCTGCTGTTGCAGCCTATTTCTCTCATCTCCCTCCCTCTGGCAATGGCAACGGCAAGTGGAAAGCCGAGACGCCAAAGCAGGTTTCCTGCAGCAAAGCTCGGTGCCGGCCGTTGTTCCAGCAGCACTTACCTGCTCCACAGTGCTCACATCCAGCCTCTGAAGGTTTTCCTTCCCTCCAGGGTCACAGCTTTGAACAACCACCCTCTTGCCATACTCATCCAACTCCCAAGAGCTTTCTGCTACTGCCACAGCAATGTAATCAACAGCGCAAAGGCGCAAGCTCCCAGCAAACAAGGGAATCCACATACCAGGCTCCCCCGTGTGAAGCAGCCTCCCACCATCTCCTTTTCCCTTCACCTTCTGCTGAAAGATCTTGAGAATCTCGCTTGTGCCACGGGGATGTCTGTATCTCTCCCAGGTCAAAATCTGGTTTCCTATAAAGAATCGTAAGGATGAAAGGAAAATGAACTGGTCAGACCGGGGAACTCCCCTGTCTCTCTGGAGAACCTCAACGGCATTGATCCGTCTGCAGCGGTGGATGATTAGCACCTGCGTGTATCCTCCAGGGTTTTGTACAGAGGGAAAACATTCCCCCCTTTTGGATCTCTTGCAGGCTCGTGGGTAAATCATGGCCTGCAAGCTTGCTGCAAAATGAGGCAAAACAAAACAAAGCAAGAAACCGTGGGCAGTCCCTGAGAATACCATGGATGGCACGGAGTCACGGATCACCAGCTGAGCTGAGGTGGCCTGGGGCCATCTGACCCTGGAGTTCGGCTTTGGCCGGTCCGGCTGCAACGAGGACTGAACGCTTCACCTTCTGCTGGTGACAGGGGGACAGACACTTCCCTGTTTGCCAGCCCTGACAATATCCAGCACTTCTCTCAAACCACCTTCCCTTGAAGGTTCAGAAATCAAACGATTTTATAAATTTTTCTCTAATTTATCCATATCTTTTAACAGGACAACAATCAAAACACAAATTAAGACCAAACTTGCAGCAATTTACACTTTCATCTGTGTAGGTGCACTTCTATGCTCATAATCTGCCTTAATTCTAAATTCCTGGTTTTATTATGTCTTTCTTCTTCCCTACAGCAGATTAACGGAATATTTCCAAGAGATTAAAAAGAGGTATAGGTCACATACCACACACGGTGACCAAGGGAACAGTGGCACCAAAATTCAAACGCACGTATCCAGGTCAACATTTTGACTTCCCAGTTATGATCACGTTAATGAGCGTGCAACAAGCAGCACGTCTTATACTACCGGGATTTAAACCAGTAGAGACTCATGTTGTGTCTCAAGTTGATTTACATATAGGTAATATTTTATATACTTGAGAAAATGAGTATTTTACTTCATTTAACACTGGAGGGGGTGATGCAGTTCTTAATTTACTGGTTTGGCTTTTTTAATGTCAAGAAAACAAATGGAGCAATATAAGAGTAACAGCAAACCAGCTAACACGGGGGTCTACAGTGGAACCATAAAAGGAGCGCTTTCAAAGCACTTGCAAAGATCCAGCCACATGATTCCCATTAACTGTAATGAGCACTGGACAGATAAATCCACACAAATGCTTTGAAGATCTACACTAAATTGGCCTCATCTTTGTTAGCACTAAAGGAATACTGATGCTATACAATATAAAAGATAACTCTTTCAATTTGCCCCCTGCAATTTTCTTCATTATCCACAGAATTCTCCAGTAGCCAGTCAGACTAGAGAGTCATAATCTTTCCAATTTTACAGACAGTTAAAACATTGACTATAGCGCAACAGTCAACCTCTGCAGAACATAGTGCTAAAATGCTCCTTTGTTTAAACACCAGCCCAGCTAGTTGTGCTCTGAACAAGTGCACCGGCACAGGGAGAGAGCTGCTGCTGCAGGAGCCAATCCACATTACCTCGCCAAATCTTTAATTGCTATGCATGTACATTTGGCTTGATCTCGTGCTGCTTTGAAGTAAAGATATTAGCTTCAATTAATCCCAAAATGACCTCAAGTTATGGGCTTGGGGAAAAAAAAAAAGCAAAACAGAAAATGGCAGAGGAACAATGGGAGCCGCTTGCCCTTTTATTTCCTTCTTTTTCCCTCTTTCTCTTCTTGTCTGTTGAAGGATAAGGTTTAGTAATCACGGACAATGCTAAGCAGACCCTGCGAATAAAGCCTCTTCTCTACTCACCAAAAAGGAGAGCCTCAACCCTCCCAGCAGGTAACTCCCCGCCGGTACCCCTCACACTCGCGCTGTTCTCTGCTGCCCCAAAAGCTGTTGGCCCACAGCTTGACATGGGGCAAGTGTACTACACACACCCTTAAGCAAACAATCCAACAAACAACTGTAAATCATGGAGATGAAACCCAAGAACCCGTGGATCCAAAACTGTTGCTTCAACTGAAGCTCTTTGGGAATGAGGAAGAATTTACTGATGCCACATGAGTGAGCCAGTGGCCAAGGGAACAAAGGGCCCTTGTCACCATCTTCCTATGTACCATTTTCATCCCAGCAAGTCCAATGCTTCTGAAATTATCCATCTCAGGGTTTTACAGAGAGGACACACCAACACTGTTAATACCCAGCTACTCATACTGAAAAATCTGTGTACCACTTTGCCTGACACTGGGGGAAATCCTCCCAAGCCACCAGAAATTCTAAGGTCTCAAACAATGCTCTTGTACCAAACTGAGTCAGAAATCAAAACTGCAAGCATGTGCTGTCTGACAACCTGCAAAGTTTACATCTTTCGAAAGGTAAAAAACAAAACCAAAACCCCACAACCCAAAACACTACAGAGAAGCAATTCTTGAATGCCTTTTGCTGCATGCACAGCTCAAACTACTGCTTCTACCCCTCAGTTTAACAAACCCGTACCGGGGAGTGCCTTCTGAGAACAGCAGGTGCTCTTTCTTCAGGATGGAGCCTTCACAAGAAAATAAAAAAAGTTTTATATTTTAAAAAAAGTAGTAAAACTGACCATGTCTGACACTTCCCCTCACTATATTCTATATCCACAACATGCAAGGCGCGCTCCTTGTGACTGCAAACACGCTGTCCTCGTGCACTACAGCTACGGCAGGCAGCAGCCAGAATAATTGCCTTTTTATGCTTTCTACTGATTTTCTTTTATACATTTTCCTTAGTTGGAATTTTTTGTTTGTTTTCTAATGTGATGACATTTTTGTGCTATTCCTTCTGACACATCAGATGTAAATGTTACTGAACCAGACTCGTATTTCATAGTTCCTCCAAATCAAAAGACTGCTGAACTACTTAGAGTTATCTCTGTGTCAGCACATTCCCTCGAGGGCAATATTGTCTTTTTCCCTTGTCAGTTAATTTGTTCATTGCAACACAAGTTTATTGAAAGCACTCCGAGTCTTAATTAGTGCTCTTTAGTTGCTGTTTCCCATAGCTGCTGTGTCTCGGTATCAAATGCTGCGGAGGAGAATTAAGAAGAAATTTCATTATAGCCATGGCTTAAACATGAAATATAAGTACCTGTGGCAACATACTCACAACTAACTTTAAGCCCTGAAATTAAAATATTTACATCTGAAAAAAACCCCCAAACATCCTTTCAATTGTACATGCAGACATACCCACTCTCAGAAGCCTCCGCCAGACCAGGCACGTGTCAATTTATTAACACAGGAGGAGGAAGAGTCTTATCTAGGGTCACTGAGATCTGTCAACCATCCAAACACACAGCTATGTCATACAGACAGTTTCCTAGCACCACACGTGATGTTAAAAGCACACACCCACATTGCCACTGACTCTCCTACCAGCAAGGTGTTCCAAACATCTGCTCTAAACTGCCCTAAAAGCTAGAAGCCTTTCCCTCAAAGAAGGGTAAATATCTACATTTGTCAATTTATGGACCCTTAGTCTTGCACCCCCGCTGTCTACGACATTTCGGAATTTCCCCCTTCTGCAGCCTTTTCTCCTGACACATCACAGACAATGCTCCTGCCTCAGGCTGCACTCTGCACGGCAGAACTTCATCTCCGAAGTCCAGCTCCCCGACCCTCCTGGGGGAACTCTCTGGAGCTGTTCGTGTATTGATTCATTTTTCCTGAACACAGGGGAGCAGACCTGAGCACAGGGTTCCAGACACAGCCTCACCTACACGGTTGTACCGTCACTGATTTGCGGGATGTATGGTAGAACTGCTCTGGTCTTCCTCTTCAGATACTTCCCAGTTACAGGACCCACCTTTACATGAAACCCTGATTACTAGCCACTAACGACTCACTAATACATTTCACAGGCTATTATTTCAGTCCCTAAGACCACCCTCCTCTGCTTCCAGTGGGATATTCTGTTCTTTCGCCCCATCCAACAAAGCTCCCCAACATCGCATCTTCAGTAACGTAACTTCTAGTTCATTCCTGTTGTAATTACAGCCAGTCACACGTTGTTTGGGGAGCATTCCAGCCTAACCTCCTCCCAGCCCAGCACCTCCCTTAACATCACAAAACGGGGCTGTTCTCTAGCTCGTTCCTTGCACCAATTTCCAGCTTAACTAAATAATTTCCCACGCGGCTCTGTAGCTAACGCCTCGCTGAAATCCAAACAGATTAGATCTTAGAGGCTCCAGAATCCCTTCATGGCTTTGAAAACGACACCAGCAAGACCTTACAGTTAATGCTATTTGCTTTATTTTAATTATGGGCTTTGTTGCATATGAGAAGAAAGCAGTCTTTCATGTTTCTCTGCTCCTGTGATACGACTGAGAGCTCTTTCCGTAATGAATCTGGGGTCTGCAGGTGAGGGAGCCTGAGCACCAGCCAGAGGTACATCAAGCACTTTTTCCACTTTAAAAAAATAAATCTACTTTCTGAGCTCTGCTGCTCTTGGTCAAAGGCTCCAACGTTGCAATGACTGGCAATGGAAGGTTTTACAAGAACAGGGCAATTCTTAACCCCAGTGAAATACAGCGGAGGGATGGAGTGGGAGCAACCGTAACCCACTCTCTCGAATCCTGGCACCTGCAGCAGCCCTTGGAGCTGCGAGCAAAGAGCCTCTCCTGGATCCCAGTCACTGATGTGATCTCAGAGTGCTCGAAAACTCCACCCTGACAGATCCTGTCTCCTTCCTCCTACTCACATACACTGAATTCCTAAATATCTGCATCCATGGAAGAGAAATACTCAATTATTTGGGGTGAAATGAAACACGGG
>NW_010117676.1:0-35129 GCF_000699245.1 Pterocles gutturalis
TTCCCTCCCCCCCACAGAGGTACAACATTGGCTTCAACATTTGCTGTAAGTGCCTGGTCAGCACCCCTGATCTGTGCCTTGACAGCATCATTGTGTCTAGTCAGATCTTTCATTGCAGGTGATCATAAAGGCTGGAGGAGTAGATATAGTTCCTAGCTTTATTTTTTGTTGGCTACTGCCCATCAGATACTCCTGAGCTGGAAGTTTTGTAAATTGTGTTCTCACTGATAAGTCCAAAGCTTTCAGCAGTTTTGGTTCAGGAGATGAAAGCAGAAACTGCTCCTGCTGTGCTACAGAGCTGGGAATCCAGCTGTCATGTGCAGGGAAAAGATTAGGTGATGATAACAGATGCCCCCAAGTCTTCAAAACCAATGAATCTGAAATGAAGCTATGCAATATAGCCAGGGCCTTGGAGGCGAGTGTCCCATTAAACTCAAGATGTTTGTGAGAGGCTGTGCACTTACGGCCTCTTGACCACTAAGCAGTTTATGGAGGACGCAGCCTGAGTGAGTTGTGAGGTTAATAGAGTTCTGCTGTACATAGTCAAGTTGCGATTAGTCATGGGGCATTATCTGGGTTGTGGATTAAGCGTGCTGGGTGCAGGGAAGGTCTTCGCTGGGCTGCTTTTGGACCGTGCAGCTGCGTGCTGTGACTTGTGCTGCCCAGGATCACTGGTCCTCTGAGTCTCTTGTCCCTGCGCTCACTCTTCTCTCCTGCATCGTCACCGTAAGTTGTTCTAGAGTAATTTGCACGTGTCTGGTATTATCACTTTCCTACTCTATCTTTACCCTGGAAAAACAGTAGATGATAATAATAACACATTTTCTTTCATTAATATAACACAACAGAAGTATGCAGAGATGAAAGCAGCAGATTTAATAATTGCAAAATTAAGATTGTCTGTGCAAACCTTGGCTTTGCATCGTGATGTCAGTATGACAGTCTCGTTATGTAATTCCATCAGGATGCTGCCTCATTCAGGGAAGGGACAGTGGTTCAGATATTTCTTTTGAAGTCTTCACGGTTCATTATGTGGTCCATGTATTGTTTCTGCCCCCCATCCACATACCATAATGAAACAGAATTTTAAATTTCCTCTGGGCTTCTCCGTGCAGCTCAAACTAGCAGTACCATGTAATATGGAACTGTCGTTGTAGCACCCCTTTACAGTGGAAAGACATTGTTCCCTTTTACATTTTGACAAATTTAGCTTCAATCCCTGCACATTTTCCCTCAAAGTCTCAGTCAATTTTTGGCATGATGATTCGGAAATGTAGGCTGATTTTTCCCCTGCCCCAAGAGGGCATCTGTTTAGGCCTTTTTTTTTTGGTGATGTTTTAATTTTTGCGTGTTCAGTGTTCAAACTGTGATCAAGGGTTCTAGACTCCCACATGGGAAACGGGAAGGTGGAGAGCATAACCACAGATCAGATGAGGTGGCTTTTCTCCATCTTGCACTGTAACTTTTTACCAGGTATTGGGATGATGCCCACAAGGAGGATTCACGTTTGTTAGCTGTGCCTTCCTTTCCTATCACTTCCATCAGACCAAGTGGGAATTCTGTATATGATAAGTTTATCTTTCCTGACCAAAGCACATCCATTTTCTGTGTTGAATGAGGCACAGCTTATGGGTGGGGGGGGAACTAATTTAACAGTATCGCAGTGCACAGGGCAACTGAAATGTGAAGTCACAGAAAGCCTCATTTCTTAGATTCCCTGTCTTCAGAGTGCTTGAATCATATTTCTAACAAATTTTTTAGTTTTTAATCTAATTTTCTGGGTTGCTTTTCTTAATCAAACTGGAAAATCTGAGCTGTCATGATGTAAACTTGTACCAGCAGCTCCATGGGATTGTGCATTTACCCCACTGACTCCAGCTGTGTGGATTACTGGTGTTCCCAATGGCAATAGTTGGTTACCTTCAGACATAAACAAGTGTGAGGGGGCATGACATTTGTGGACACTTGGCTCTGAGCAGCAGAAGAGGAAAATCCACAGGGTTTACTTCAGATGTGAGGGCTCTGAGTGGCAAATTCCTTCTCAATTTCTGCCTCTCTGAGCCTGAGCACTTTTACACCATCAGCTCCAGCTGCTTTATCCCTTCATCCTATAGACTTCTCACCCTGGTCTCCACATATAGTTGTTTCTGACCCTAAAATTCTTTGTTCCATCCATTTTCTTTGCCTTGTTTCCGCTCTTGGTTTCATTGTCCAGTAGACCCAAATTGTCTTCCTTCTCTTGATCGTCGCTATCTTAGCGTCTTGCTGCTTCATCCCCTTGTCCTTGTCACTCTAGCCTGTCCAGCGTTGGTGCTATGAGAGGATGAGAGGAGAAGCTGTCTCTCCTTATCTGTGTTTTTCTCCTTCAACATGAGGTTCATTATAGCTAGCTATATTAAACTAAAAAAAAAAAATATGGCCCAGCTGTCTCTAAATCACTGTCTTATGGTGTATTAGCCACCTGTTTTAGGACCATACTTTTTCCCCGTGCAGCGTAGGTGAGCCCTTGAACTGTAGAAGTGGCAGAGCTGGTGAGCTGGTGGGTTGTCAGGTGGAGTTGCAAGAGGTCAGATTTGTCGAGGATGCTGTAGGTCTCGCTGGAGTGTGGTTTCCGGGGGTTGGAGTTCCTATGGTGGCAGCTGCGGGTTTGTGTGAGCAGCACCCACCATGCTGGCCGGGCTCTGAACGGCTCTGGAGTTACCTGGGTCTAAGATGGCCAGCTGTGCTTTTGCACACTCTTCACCTGGGTTTCACAACTTTCTAAGACTTTGATTTACTTTCAATAGAAATGCTAATGTAGGACAAGTGTGTGAAGAAGAAAATCAGTCAGAGCAACAGTGACTAATGTATTAAAAGCTGTGACTGGCCAACAATTAAGATTAAAAAAAAAAAAAAAAAAGAAAAGAATATATCCTGGAGGTGGGCTAGTTAAAGAGGGCCAGAGAATTTGTCAGTGCAATATTTAATTTAAAAATGTGTTTTTAGAGCATGAATTGCCATAGTATTTAAGCATGGATTCATATTTGCTGTCAAATGTTCCCTGCTGCATATAACATCCGATTCCAATTTGGCACTCTAGTGATGTTCAGTATTGGCACTTTCTTATTCCTTACCTTGAGGGACTCCCATTGATATCAGTGAGACCACCTGGAAAATTAAGTTTCTATTCTGTTGCAGTGACTACAAAATTTAATACCTATTAATTTTCTAAAGGAAAAAGATTTTTGCTTCATAATTCCATTGAGTTCTTCTAACTGCAGAAATCGATTGGATGCAAATTTCACCGTCTCTGTCAATGCAAATAGAGTTGGAAAAGACTTTCATGTTCGTTTCAGAATTTTTAAAACTATGTAATTAAATGCTTTTGTAGCAAATGCAACTTATGTTCTGCAAATCTTTGCAAATGGAATCATGTCTATGGTATTACCGAATGAAATAAATACTATCCTTTCATGCAAGCAAGTACACACCCGTTTAAATTTTTTTAAACAGTTACTTGCTATCAGAATGGTTATCAGTGCCCTGGCAGCATTCTGTGTTCATGTGATTAGTCATTTACTCAAGTGTAGCGCTTGCATGAGTAAGGGCTAGGCTTGATGTTTCTTAGGTTTCGAATGAGGAAATATAGTTTTTGAACCGATTGCTTTACTTTGTCACCACTCGTCCCGTGTCTTCCTCCTAGCGATCTAACAAGTAGTGAAAGAATGATTTCTAGTCCTTGGAGACATTTGTAAGTTTTCTTCAGCCTCGCTTACAGCCTTGCATATTGAGACATCCTTTGATATTAAAGTACTGTGATGACTGGCAGACATCCATCCTTCTCTGCTTTTCTTCCTGCAGAGTATGTGAGGGAAAAAATAGAGGTAAACCTTGCATCCAGCTCAGGGTAAAATACTCCAGTAATTTAGACTCCAAGGTGTCTAAATTACAAAAGCATTAATAGGACCTGGGCTTTCTTTAAACAGTTTTGATAGAAATTAAAATAATTTCAAAGAGGCCTTTGAAAGCACTAGTCACTGGAGTGGGTAATTGTGTTTTGAAAGATTTCGGGATTTTGAGTGGAGCACTGGCATTTCCCAGTAGACTTCAGTGACATTTACCTTGAGGGCATTCACTTTAACATTTATCTCTTTGTCTCTCCTGCAATGGTAGAGTCTGTCCTTCCAGGACATGAGAGAGGGTGTTGTTCCTGTCTTGAATGCCTGCTGGGAGAGGAGGGCGCTTCAATCAGAGCCTGGCTATTGAGCCCGCCTGGCATGCCCCATCCCCACTTCTGTGCTGCGATACCTGCTTTGGGAGCAGTGTAGAGTTGAGGGAGGTCTCTGTGTGCTGCACAGGTGCCAAAGATGGCACACAGGCGGGGCTGGGAGCCAGCACAGCATTGTGAGGGAGATGTCTATTGGCGCCGACAGCTCCACACTCAGGAGCTGCTGCCTTGCAGAGATGCTGGGTACTGCAGCTAGGGTGACTGCATTTCTGCTTTCCCGTGGAGTTTCTACCAGCTTCTTTAGCCTTTAGCATGTGAAATAAAAATACTGTCTGGCATACTGAAACTTGGGAAGGATAGAACGATGACACAAACATCCCTAGACCTGAAACTAAAAGAGGTGCTGATACTACTTGTTTCAACCTTTTCACCTTTTTCTCTTCCCTTCTTGTGCTTTTGTATTAGGTCTGGTGCCTAGCTGGCTCTGAATCTGGGCAAGTCCAGTCTGTGGTGTTTACATCTGTGCTTGGTGTTAGGGCATCTACTCCTTGCCACGGTTATCTCTTTGTTCCCAGCATGAGTTGGAATTTGCCACTGAAAACTTGGTAGGGCAGGTGCATTAGAGTCTGCTTTAGTTATTAGGATGTCTGTTTCTTGAGGTGCCCAGGTTGGTTTTCTGTAACATTTCAAGGTATTAAAAGCTAGTGGAAGGCTACAGTAAGAGAATGTAGTGGTGGAAATGCTTTTCTGTGAGGATGATTCACGTGTAGACAAAGCAACAGCCAAAGTTCAGAACATGTTAATGCCCACCAGTCTTGACAGAGTCACTAATCTCTGCATGATAGTCACCAGAAAAATCCTGGTTGTTCTCTGTGGTTGGATGACAGGTATTGAAGGGAAAGAAGCTGTCTAGATTGGCTAGATGGTAACTGTGCAGATTATGGTGACTTCCACAAGACCATGTGAATTCTCATGGTGGATTTCAGTGGTGTTGGCAGCTGGTCCAGCTCGGAGCACGGATAGCAGTGTGAGCAAGCTGAAAAACTACTGTGCACATCTAAGTGTCTGTCCTCCTTAGTTTGTACAGTTTTGCTCTTGATTTTCTGTTTTACTTTAGTGAGGTGGTGGCTGAGCTGGGAGTGGGTACTTAAGGAAGAGCCGCAGATAGCTGACTTCGTATCACGTGCTAATTGCTGGTTCCATAAACAGGCACTAACTCTGACTGTGCTGTAAGTTAGAAGGTGTTAACATGGCAGGTATGAGTTAAGCCTTCATGATTTCCACGGCATCTTCCCACTGCTGTGCAGTTGCTAGGCCTTTCTCATTTTTTCTTCTTTTTTTTGAGAGGAGACTCCCTTGGAGCTCAAGCATGACCTCTGTGTAAATGAAGTGCATGGAGACAATTCTAGCACCTGCTGAGCCTTCCAGCAGTCCCATCATCTGAATTTCCAGATGAACCAGGGTTTAGTAGCTCCAGATTACCTGAAATCTTTTCTAGGGGAAGGTGAGCACTTCATGTGACTACTCGCCTAATAGAACTAGGGACATCTCACACATGAGGTAAGCATGCCAAGGAGAGCCGGGCTGCTTACAGTTTTGTTCTCTTTAAGCCCCTTCTGAGCATAAATATTGACTGCAGATACTTGGTCCTTAGGGGTAGGATTGAGCTCCAGATTGGCATGTAGGTTTCATTATGTAGGTGTTTCCATGTGGAAAGCTATCAGCCAGACTCCCGTTGTGATGAGGGGTTGTCTGGAGTCAGTGGCTCTCCAAGGGTGATTGAGGTGGGTCTGTGCTGGGTGTCATGCCAGCCTGAACTCTCTGACCATGGCTCACTGCAGATGGACCGCTGGTGTTGGCTTCTCTTTCCAAGAATGTAAGAGGCAGTTTTGTGACACAGAAGAAAGCCTGTGTTTTAAGCGGCTTACCAGGTACTGCTGTCTGGTTTTCGCCCCTCCCTCCCAGAGAATGACTGGAAACTTCGATCTTGATCAGTCTGCAAAGATTGCTTAAAGAAGTGTTGGAGAGGTATCAGTCATCATCAGTAAGTGCTATCAATATAAGCCATGAACCGAGCTGTTTTCAAAGACTTCTCTTACTGTTGGCTGTTATTTGTTGTTGCTGCACTGAAGATCCAAGCCTGCATTTTGGATCCACTTGTGAAACATTTTTTCCTGTTGCATTCAGGCTCTTAGGAAGGTGACCAACCATGTCTGTATTGCTGTGTTATTTGTACTGTTTAGCCAGTTGTGCATATGGCAATACCATTTTGTAACGTCTTGGTAATCTTTTGAATATTAGATTGTATTCCAAGGTTCACCAAAGCAAACACACTGAACAATTAATACAAGTTTTGTGTTCAGTCCATTTTGTTGTTATTGTGGTTGTTTATTTTCTACAGCTGCGTTACAGTATTAGCATGTTAATATTGTATGACTTCAATTAAAATAAAGCTATGCTGATGGCAGAGGAAGTTCAGAAGATTCATGCAGGTGGTTGGTAAGGGAGTAGCCTTCCACAGAAATTACTCAGCTCTGGGTCGAGCTGGCAGAGTGAATAATTCCTAGCTGTGTGGGGTTGTGAAGGGAGCAGTGTTTATGGGAAAGCGGTGGTAGAGGTTAAAGTGCTTTATTTGCAAAGTATGTGTCCCACAGGTACCTTTCTGGCCCAAGTAATGTGCTGGCAAGTAACGTGTCCTTGGCATAGATGATGAGATGCTAGAATAATGGTAGACAAGAAGCAAGCCAGTTCAGGGCCAAGACCTCACCTTTTTCTTTTGATAATTTATTTTTCCAGATCCTACCTACTGTCGCCTTACAGTTTTTTTAAGATGACAGTGGGATTGCCTCTTCCAACAGCCTCTGCGCTTCTCTCTCCTCTGCCCCCAGCCTCACATGTTTAACACCTCCCTTAAGCTTTAACAGCGATCGCAAGTACTGCTGTGAGCTGAAACCTACGCTGAGGAGTACAGGAAATAATTATCTGTTTCTGTCCACTGACTGAACGACTCTGGTGCTTAACACAATGGATAATGTGGGAACGTGGCGGGGGAAGAGTGAATTTTGCTTTAGGCATCTGTGTTGAGGACTTGGAACAAATGAGAGCAGTCATGAAACTGGAGCCACGGAGTCATTGCATTTGGCTTGCTGGGTGCATCTTTGGTTTTATGATGGGTGTGTAAACAGAAGTAAACAACATTCTCCTCCATTTATTTCATCAGAGGGAAGTTCCTCAGGCAGATGTTGTTCTGCTGCTTTTGTTTGGGTCATAAAATGGGAAGGGTGGTCTTCATATACCCTCTCTCTTTTTTATTGAAATGTAGAAAGTGGTTAATATGGGTTTTTTCTTGAAGGAGATTTATCTCAACTGCCTGTTTCTATTCCTGGCTTTTATTGGTGTTTGTAAACCTGAACGAAAAAACTGAGAAAAAGCCAAACACCCAAACCAGCGTCTTGCAGTCTTCTGTCATGTTTTCCTCTTTGAATTGCAAGTTAATTTTATGGCTGTTCTGTCAAACATAAAACATAACCTTGTTTAAGCAATGAGCTGTCTTTGCTCAAATGTGCATTCGTTTGGACTACTGTATCTTAATTCTGTTTCTGACTGTAAAGGACATTTATGTGCTGCCTGTTGCAACTATTTTCAGAATTACTGATCAAATGACTACAGCAGAATATGAGAAAACATTTATTTTTCATGTGGAAGCATAACTTCTTGAAAGAAGCAGCGTGCAATTGTAGTTGTAACTTGTCAGCCTGTCTGTTACAGCCAAGCACTTGCGTCTAAACGTTGAAGGTGTTCTGCTACACAAAGCTGCACGCTGGCTTGTTTTGTTCTTTTAGGCTGTGAAAATCGTCTTGAAACCGAGAGGTAAAATAGAGGTACTTTTATGGGCATTTAGGCACTCTTTCAGAACGGTCTGCTGCTCTGTTATGTGTCATAACACATATGTGTTATGTGTTATATGTCATCTTTCATTTTTCCTGAAGTTCAGTTTTATAACTTTGGAAACGAGAAATCTCTTGAGCTATTAGCTACTCGGAACCAAGTTATATTAGGTGACAAACAAGCTTGGGGCTGCAGGTGTGGATGGGCAGTTTGGCGATGTGAATTTCTGTTTACTCCCCTTTATTGTCTTTCTTGACAGTCATTGTCATACTGTTATCATTAAACATTAAGACGATGATTCTAGCTCTGACTTTTTGAAGAATAATCTCAAAATGCATTTTTCAGTAATGGGAAATAGAAGAGCTTGATAACAAGAATTCTTAAAGTTTTGTAATTCTGTAATAAGTGCTTTGTCTCATTTATAAAATGATGATTAAATAACCCAGAGCACTTTCAAGGGTGTGAATTAATGGACGAGCTCTTCACATTTGCTAATGTGGCTCCCATACTAAGTGATCAGAGTGCTGGCTCTTTTGCTCCCAAGGCATATCTCTTGTGGTGAAGTGGGAAAATTGCACAAAAAATTGCTTTCTTTTCTGTTTCTCATTTATGCTTTATGTAGGAGCATATGGCATGATTATGTTTGGCAGGAGATATGAATGGAGAGAAGTCTGCAAGGGATGTTCTGTCCTGCACGGTCTGTTTTGCACAGATAGACCTGCTGGAATTTGAAATATTACGCAGAACCAAATGTTGACTTGAGGTTTCTATATGCTTTTCAGGTAGTGGAGTTTTCTGCTTTCTTTAATACGAGGATACTACAGAAGTGGTAGGGCTTTCTCCCGAGACATCTTTCTTTAGCCATCCTGGGCTCTTCACTTTCTGTTGTGGAAATACTGCAGCGGTTTTATCAAGGCCTTCTTCAAATCAGCAGACTTGGTAATAACAAACCTGTCTCAGTGAAAGCAGGTCCCTTGACTAGCATGGCATTAAGCTTGCTGTGGAGCATGGTAACGTGGCAGAGAGACCTGGTGGTTTTCTAGAGTATCTCCTGTGCTACTACAGTGACAGCAGTGAGGTCTCAGGTGAGTCCTCAGAAGAGGTGAGCAGGGACCAGCTTCTCCTCTTAGTGATGATGTTGTCCAGAGCGATCTCAGTGTCACTTTTTAACAATTCATTGGGGTGTTTTGCAAGGTGGAAGGCTCTTGTTCACTCCATTGCTTTCTTCCAGCTGCTTTCAACCTGCTTTTCCTCTGGTGGTTATGTGACCAGCCACTTCATGCCTGAGGACGTAGAAGATCAGATGAGGGGACATCTGAAATCTTCATTGTCATGTAGTTAACTTAAATATCAAAAAAACCGTCGCTATCCAAAACTTTAAGCTTTTTCTACCTCATAGTTATTCTGTGTGGGAAGTTTCTCAGGTAATGTGGCATCTGTAAGTTCTCAAGGAGAAGCTGGAGGAGATCCCATTCCACAGTCCTTCTGGTGACCAAGCAGTGAAAAGGGGCAAAAAATTGTTGAAAAGAACCTTTACAATAGCCTCTAGACACACAGTACACAATCATAGTCAAATAATTGTGGACATATTCGGTGGAATACATGGGCTGTGGTGGGTTTTTTTCTGTATTTCAGCCACTTATTAATTTACTTTTTTGTCCACATAATGAAGAGGCTGTAAACTTCTCGGAGGGCTAGAGTTCATATGTTTTTGCATCCAAAATTGGAACTGTGTTTAAAGGCTAATCAAGGAAACACGTTTCCTTTTTAGCCAGTTAACTGTGCCAGTATGGATAAACAAGTGTGAAGTCTTTATTCTAAAGTGGAGATCTCTAGACTTGGGTGTATAGTAAATTTCTCAGCTGTCAGCTATAATTATACCTGTGACCGTTAGAACATTTACACTCTGAAACACAGGGGGAGTGTAAGTGGATTTTTGGCATGTTCTTTCTTCCTGCCTTCTGGCAGTGGTGGAAAGGAATATATACCAAAATAGATGAACACAGGAAATGTGTGAGAACTCTTCGTATTAGTACCTCTGGTGTCTTGCTGCACATCTGATTTCTGATGATTTGCCTTTAATGGTTTCAGTTTAACTGGCTTCTTGGAGATAAATTGCATAAGGATGCTATAATTGCAAACTATAGTTCCAGACCCTAAATATGACGAAAGAATGACTGACAGTGAATTAAAACTTTGCAGAGATGCTTGGTGTGGCATAGTGTGACTTGAATTGAAGTCTGGGACAGTGGATGGGAGAACTCTCTGAACTGGTAAACAGATTTTGTTTCAGAGCAGATAAGTTATCATTCACTTTTGCTCTTGACCAACAACATTATACTCAGTAGTACGCAGTAAAAAACATGGAGAAAAATTAGTCATTGGTAGTCTATAAAATTGATGCTTCTCAAAGGCATTTCAAAACTTGCATGTTCCTATTGGGCTTTTCAGAGACCTGAGACAACTCGTAAAAATACAGGTGTCACATGTATGGAAGGAACTTCCGAAGAGTCCCTAAGGAAAGTTATCTCCTATCTCTGTTCTCTCCAGTTGGTAATTTGTTTTTGATGACTGAACAAGTCCGTATTTTGAAATGAAATAGACTTTTTTTTCTTTAAGAGAATGTTTTCGGGGAATGTGCTTTGCTCGCAGTTTATAGGCCAGGCTCTGAATGAAAGGTATTGCAGAAAATTCTCCTTGCAACTGTGATGCTTCTGGCATTTGAAATGGAGGCAAAGAAATGAGGTGATGGATGTGGCATCTTCCAGGGAACAGCTTGGGAAAATTTTCTCATGCTCTTTGTGCCCATCTCTTCTGGGTGAATAAGTCTTAGGAGCTACTGTAATCTTGAATTTACTGAAGGTAACCTTGAAGATTTTGTTAGTTTCTTTGTTTATAGCCTTTTAACAAAAACTTGTTGGGAAAGGGCAAAACCACTAACATGGCAAAGATCTGTTTGTGTATTGCTGCTGCAGGACAGGTGATGATGGGTAGCGTCTTTTTCTGAAAGTCTGAGTAAAAGATAAAACCTGTCATCTTACTGCAAATTATGTTGTGTTATTTGTGCTAGCAGTGACAAGAATGGGATTAAAAGCAACGCAACAGAGTGCGGTTTTTTTCCTTGCTTATCAGATAGAAATTTGAAGTCCTAAGGTAAAAAAACCTGGATCACAAGGCTCAGTGTACCTCTTGTGCAAGTCCTGGAGCTCTGTCTGAGGCGGAGGAACTGCAGGGAGCAGTTTGCTCTGTTTTGCACAGGGTAGGACAGCACTTGACCATGGAAGTTCCTGAAGAAGCCCACTAGTGTTTGAATGCAGCAATACAGAGGTTAAGAGGCAGCGTGCCAGCCCTGCTGGAGCGTCGTTTGTGGCGGAGGAAGTAGGAAGTCAGAAATACAGGAGGCATATTTGTAATACTTGAGGAAGCGTCTAAAAACTTCATAATTAGAAACTGTTATGATCCAATAGAAATTCCTACTGTCCTTTCTATGCCTCCCAGCTGCAACTGAGCAGCCAGAAATGGGAGTCGTATGTAGTCCGTGGTACTTCAGTGAGAGAGGGGAACACATCATTTGTCCATACGTGCACAACATTTTTTGTAGAGCATTTTTGTGGCATTTTTTTTTTTAAACCTGTCTGTGCTGCAGAACTGTTTGGTTTGTGAAATTTAGCTTTCCAGGAGGTCAGTAATGGTAGTATAGCCTGTATTTGCCTGAGCTATGGAATGAAGGCCGTCCTTTCTGCACCAGGAACATAAGCTGTTTGTCTTGCTTTTCAAAGTCCTCTGTTTCCTCTTTCTCTCCTTAGCTCTTGTCTCTTGCTTGGTCCCAAAGTAAAGATCAATTCCTGCCTCTCCCTGTGATCACAAAGCCAGGCTGTATCGGCTGCTTGTTTTTCAAACAAGCATCTCTGTGTGTTCTCTCCATGCTGCCTCTCAGGCTTCAAAGCAACCCTCCAGAAACGTCCACAAAACTTTCTCCTTACTTCTTAAAGCCTTTGCAACAGTATCCGCAAACCCTTGAGGAAGGCTAATGCTTCTGAGGTGCTTTGGCTTTGAATATTATACAAACTGTAATGTCATTTTGTTTCCTTTTTCCTGCATTTCTGTGTCTTCTTTCACGGTCTTAACTTTTTTGGCAAAGACTGCTTTTTGCCCTGACCCAGAGCGAGTGTTTGTGGGCCCTTCGGTAATACCACTCACAAGTAAGAGCTTGCATGCATATTTGGCATGGTGTTTAAAGAAGCATTGCAGTAAGCAAGCCATTAAGTTGTTAACGTATCTGTTTTATCTTCCACAGAAGCCCCTTGTGCTACTCCGCTGATCTGTAGCTTTGGAAGGCCGGTGGACCTGGAGAAGGATGACTACCAGAAGGTTATATGCAACAACGAGCATTGTCCATACAGCACCTGGATGCACCTTCAGTGCTTCTACGAGTGGGAAAGCAGCATTCTCGTCCAGTTCAATTGCATTGGCAGAGCCAGGAGCTGGAACGAAAAGCAGTGTCGCCAAAACATGTGGACAAAGAAGGGATATGACCTGGCTTTTCGCTTTTGCTCCTGTCGGTGTGGGCAGGGTCATTTAAAGAAGGACACTGACTGGTACCAGGTGAAGCGAATGCAGGATGATAAGAAGAAAAAGTCCGTGTTGGAGAAGAGCATGGGAAGGTCGATGGCAGAGTCAGCAGAGGAGGCGAAGAAAGGCAGGCCGGCCAACAAGCCGCAGAAAGGCTTGAGTCATGACCTCCAGCGACGGCACTCGATGGACAGGCAGAACTCCCAGGAGAAGGCCATCATGGGTGGCAGCTATGCTGTTCGTTCGCCTTGTGTCTCTCCCGGCCAGTCCCCACCCACCGGTTACTCTATCCTTGCCCCCACGCATTTCAGCGGCCCTCGTTCCTCGCGATACTTGGGAGAGTTTTTGAAGAATGCCATTCACCTGGAGCCTCATAAGAAGAACATGGCCGGTGGGGGCATGTTCAGGAACGCGCATTTTGATTATGGGGCAGCTGGCTTGCAAGCACATAGATCAGGACACTTTGACGCCCCAGTGCAGTTTTTGAGAAGGCTCGATCTATCTGAGCTGCTTACTCACATCCCCAGGCATAAATTGAATACTTTCCATGTGCGGATGGAAGATGATGCCCAGGTGGGCCAAGGGGAGGACCTGCGGAAGTTTATCCTTGCTGCTCTTAGTGCCAGCCACAGGAACGTTGTAAACTGTGCGCTATGCCACAGGGCGCTGCCAGTGTTTGAACAGTTTCCGCTGGTGGACGGAACCCTGTTCCTTAGCCCATCGAGACACGATGAGATTGAATATGATGTTCCCTGTCACCTTCAAGGTACAGGTTGTCTCTCAGTCATGCTAGGTTTCATTAAATGATGGAACTGCCTTCTGTGCCCTCACCCCCCCATTACAGATTTTCATCCTGATTCTGCATTTTTAAGCAGTTTTATAAAGCTTGAAGTTGCATCCAGATTAATCATGTGGATCATACTGAAACACTGAGAAGGAGTTACAAAAAGCAAATGCTGTGTAGAAAGATCCATGCCTTGTGTTTGGGTTTCCAAACAAGCGATTTCTCATCTGGTTTCTAGGTAGATCATGGGAAGGTTTTCCAGCCGCTCTGTTCTGCAGCATGTGCATGATGATTTATCTGTTGTGAGCGTTGCTCCAAGATGTACATCAACCTTTTAAACTACCTTTTAAATTTAAGCATGCTGTGCTGCAGCATGGGTGAAAGTTACATTTGTACCGCTGGTGAGGTGAGATGCCTCTCATCTGCTTTCAGAATAGAGAATATCAGTTTTGTTTTATAGCAAACTATTTATTTTGTTATATGGCAAGGACTTCAGTCTGGCCTATGTTAACACTGTCCTGGAGAGGCTGGACGTAGTCAAAGTAAGCTTTTAATATGGTGGGTTGAAGCAGCAATGGTGTAGTGAGGGTTTTAAACTTATTTCCAAACTCAAACCTGTTTGGACTGCATCCTGATTGTGTCCCAGCTCCAAGCTGAGTTGAGCCCAAGGCATGTATTACTTTTCTGCTCCTAGAGAAACAAATGGATGTGGGCTAGGATGAGCTTCAGCTCTTCCTGAAGGCTGTGCCCCAAACTAAGTGATCGGGGTGGTACACAAAACATGCTTGTCCTGTAGCCTGCTGGCAGCCAGCATAGCTAAAAGAAGTCAGAGAAAGTATTCATAGTTTGGTGTTCAAAAACAGAATTATATGTTGAAAAGTGTGTTGGGAAGGCATTAATAAGAGGTATTTTAAGCTTCTCTCCTTTCAATAAAATTGGTTGTATCCCATGCATAGTCATAACACATATTATGTAACATTCCTCCACTCAGCAAGCGTTGTATTTTTTTTCTTTCCTTAAATCACTGTGCACTAAGTCACTAAGCTGTATTCATGCTAACATTATTGTTTCTGTCTTGCCTAATGTACTTTAAGAAGAAAAGGTGACAGGCAAATTTATAAGCTAAAAATGCTCCAGGATAAACCGAATATACCTATGTGAGATAACATAGCTTATTTGCTTTGATGGGGAGGTATGCAGAACGTGCTTCTGATTTTATCAGTACTGATAGCTGGTTTAGTAGTAGTGAAACTCATCACTTGTTAACGTTTGCCACTAAAAGTGAAACTGCAATTTTTTGGTTTTTTTAATTAATTGCTCCTTACCCATTGGATGACACATCTGAAAAACTTGCTCAGATGAGATACCATGAATAATTAATTGTTAAAATTTTAACTCCTTGTCCTGGGTATAATGGTCTGTTGTCAGAAGTACGCTTTGAAATTAAATTAAGCTTCAAGGTGCTGTTCCAAAGTGTTATTTTTTCTTCAGTAAAAAAATAACTTACTTTATTTCAGGCATGTTTAAGATATCAGGTGCCTCATTTCCTATATAACAAGGATCCTGAAAATTAAGTGATGGGGGAATGCAGTATTTTAATGTGCAGAACTTCAGATGAGGAAAATAATTTTATCTTCCTGCACAACACAAAACTTCTGTGCATGGAATTATTTGAAGGTCTCCAATCTCAAGTGTTCACTGTAGGAACAGAGTTTATTTTATTTGCACTTCAGTCTCACCACAACACATTTTTTACAGCTGAACACTCAAATGTGGAATAACTCAATTTTTATCAGCTCGTACTAGCAACTTATTTTGTATATGTATTTTAAGAAGAATCTGGTTTGTCTTCTCATTTTTCTAAAATAATTGACTTAAAAACCAAACCAAGTTAAAACCCAAACCATTAGTTTTAAAGTACCTGGTGTGGACTAATCATAAATGGTTACTATTTTATTCCCTTTTATCTAGAAAGAGTACAAGATGTGTGTGTTGTTTAAATGACAGATTGTGATGTCTTCAGTACTTTGATGCTAAAGAGCACAAACTGCAATCCAAAATAAATGCATATTATATGCAGTCCTGTTTTATAGTGGATCTGTAACTGCATTTACTTACTTTGTCTTGTATAGCAGTGCAAAATATGTATATTACGGGATCAGTACTCTCCATCAGCCAATTTTTAATAGCCAACTATTAAGCTACAAATTGATTCAGTTACTGCGAATCAGGCTTAATCTGAATGCCAGCTCTTTGTAATTTGTGTAGGGCTTTTTGTTTTGTGTGAAATGTGCATCTTGGATTTTGCATTGGTGAGTTTAATCACCTTATGTAAAGAAAATACTTCCTTTTCAAGTTTGAACTACTTGATTTTTATGGAAGTCAGTGTAACGCAGTTTTTGAAAGTCGTGCGTGTGAGCCTAAGGTCACGATAGATCTCGTTATCAGTCTGAATGGCATGTTAAAGTTGGAGTATGTGTAATATATAATGTTTTAAAATATAAGTACTGTAAATGAATGGTCAGAAAAAAGTACATGAAAGAAAATCGCTCTTCTGGCTGTTGCTTTTTTCCATGAGGATTATTAGGTCCTTCCTTTGCTGGAAGATTTTGGCAGGTTGTTAAATGAATTGGTACGCAGCTTGCTGATAAGTTTCAAGACTTCTCCACTTCTCCTGTCAGGTTGGGATGCAGGTAGGGCACAGTGCTGGTTTTGGAAACACTGCAGCTGATCATATAGCTTAACCTGGCATTTGTTCAAGAAGCTTAAGCAACTCCTTTTATAAAATATTTTGCTAAGGTCTACCAGCAATGGACGAAGGAAGGGTTGGCAGGGTGGTGACTAATTCCCGAGCTTTGCATCCATGGAAAATAGCTTCAGTCAAGCTTCTCTGTATTTCCCATAGAGAAACATTTTTTATTTTATCATTCACCCTTCTAAAAAAAAAATATGATAAGGTGTGATTTGTATCACTAAAGGGCAGATAATACATTGTGCGAAATATCTGTTTTAATCTTCTGTTCTAGTCTCCTTAAGAAGTGTCTTTCCTGTCCACAGGAAGGCTTATGCACCTCTATGCTGTTTGTGTAGACTGCTTAGAAGGGGTTCACAAAATTATCTGCATTAAGTGCAAGTCCCGATGGGATGGAAGCTGGCATCAGCTGGGAACTATGTATACCTACGATATTCTGGCAGCATCTCCCTGTTGTCAGGTTAGTAGCATACATAAATAAGACTCATAAGGTGAAATTCCAACTGATGATAAGTAAAGCTGAGGTTTGTGTTTCTCTTCTCCTTTCCGTTCTCTCCTCCTTCTTTTCTAGCCTATGAGTGCAATACAAGAAAGCTGACTGAGCTATAATTGGCTATAATTCTAGTAGTATGTTAATAACAGTTGCACATTTTTAGCAGGTGCTTCATGTATTCAAGTTTCTTTTTATTGCTTGAATTGTGTTTTGTCATAAGATAATTGTAGCAAAAAAAGCCAAGGGAATGGAAAGGTCTGAAGAGCCTTTGTGCTTGGAGATTACCCAGCTCTCCTTAATCATTGCTACAACTGACTCTGCTGATGGTACTCCACCACAGCCTGAAGCAGCTTTGTTTTCATTAAATGCTCACCTCATCTATACCTTAGGTGAGAAAGATCCAAGGCCCAGGGTTTCTCCAGAGCAGACATATGCCTGAGGCAGCAGAGTTGTCAGCATCCAAGAGAATTGTCCATGTGATGGGCAGAGCATTGCTGTTGTGTAGGTAGGGGTTGACAGCCATGGAAAAAGCATTTGTCTGGGAATGGTTCAGTGGTCCACTTGGGGTGCTCGGGAATGGGCAGGCTGTTGCCTTCGGACACTCAAGTGTTGTTACTGGGTAAGAAAAAGAGCAAAGATGTATTCATTTGAAGTACCATCAGTTCATGGTATTGTGCATGCTTAAGAGCAATCTAAAATATAGTTTTGTCAATACGCAAAATGCCATTTAAATTTAACATATTTACTAAATTGTGTTGCTCAAAAGACAAGTGGTGTTGCTGCTACTGGATAAAATGACATTGATAACAATTATAACTAAAGACGGAGATACTACTTCCAAATTTAGTGCCTCTTGAGATTGTAGGGTTTTTTTAAAAGATAGAGACTATTAAGGATAAAACATTGATGCTGACTTGCTAGCTCTGTAAAAGCCAGCAAATTTGAATCTGAGTTGCTTCTGTTGAATGTACAAGACAAGAATTAGGGTCTCATTATAGAAGAGCCTTAATTATATGATTAATGGACAGTGTGACAGTACATGGTAAGTAATGGAACTGACTATGAAATAATTAGCTGCAGTGACTGTAATTGCCAGATAATATGTATTATTGTTTCATCATGATTGTTACAGATGATTCTGTGCATACAGAGGAATGACATTTAAATACAGTATATAATTTAACTCCAAATTGCCTTGCTAGTATCTGTTTTGAATGATTTCATACCTTATTTTGAAATATTTAATTATACATCAGAAGTGTCCATGTAGGATAATGAACTGCAGCCACTGTCAGGTTACTAGCAGATTGCTGATGTACTGGACGGCAGCAAGGGGGAAAGCAACACTTCAGTTAAGAAAATCATACAATCATTAGGTTGTATTTCTTAGAATTTCTGCTTTTCAAGCAGAGCAGGTGTCTGTAGAGCTGTTGGTTTGTTTCTTTTTGAGTCTTGTCTCAACAGTAATAGTACTGTAATAATTTTTTCCGCTCCACATGCCAGGAAAATTCTTTAAATGAAGATTGCCATAGAAAATCCTTTTTTGTTCTTTTCAGCCAAAGCCTTCCTGAACATACTGGGCTGCGAGGTTAAGCTGTGGTACAGCTTGGGCCCTTGCTGCTCACTTGCCACCTTTACTCTTAAGCTCCTTTGTGGTCGCAAATCTCTTCTGCCTCTCTTGAGTGTTTCAGATGGCCTGCTGAGCTTTCACACTGCCTCTTGCTTTCTTTACATCAAATGGGCTGGATTTCTCAGCTAGATTTATTCTGCAGTCTTACTTTTTTTTGTTACTGCTGAACATTAATGGCTCTGTCTGTCCTCATCCTTGACCTTTAATTATTCCTCATATCTACCCCATTAACGATGGTCCTTTTTCAGTTGCATTTTGTAGAATAGCTTGTGTGGTGCTTGAAGTGATGTTTAGTTTGTATAACCTGATATGCATTATAAATGTTTAAATAGATAACTAAAGTGGTACAATACCATGCCATGCTGATGAAGTAGATCAATGTATACATTCATTAAGCCAAAAGATTAAAATGCTGATATATTTCATAGACAGATCATGGTCAGAAGTCAACTTAAATGGTTGAATTGCATGGCACAAATGTAAAATTTCTCTCTTAATGGTTTATTGAGATAGCATTTCTTGTGCTGGGGATTGAGGAATTGGTTCAGTGATTAAGTGACACAATAATTTGCATAAATAAACATTGAAATTCTCTACCTCCTGTCAGTCAGAGTGGGAGGTAACCTACTCTGCAGAATCTGGTGGTGGTATTTCGGGTGAAAAACACTGTGTATGTGAGTTCCCAGTCTGGGTGAGGAATGTCCTTCCCAGCAGATCTCACTTTCCTGCTGTATCCCTTCTCCTGCCAGGGAGGGCAGGGCAGGGGGCTGCGTGGGATGCCCTCTTTTCCAGAGGCAAGGAGCAGAGGCAAGTTTGGTTATTTCAAAAGGTGTTTTTTTTTTTTTTGTTTCTTTGTTTTTTACAGGCTCGACTGAACTGTAAGCACTGTGGGAAGCCAGTAATAGATGTACGGATTGGCATGCAGTATTTCTCTGAATACAGCAACGTCCAGCAGTGTCCTCACTGTGGAAATCTAGACTACCACTTCGTGAAGCCATTTTCTTCATTTAAAGTTTTGGAGGCTTATTGACAAAAGCTTTGCTTTAGTAATAGCTATTTTATGGGTATTTCAACTTTATTACATATCTTTTTATAGGATTCATTCTGTGATGAAATTTAATTTCTTTTCTAACTGAAAGAGCAGCTTCTTTGTCTGTGTACATGTTAATATGTATATAAACATGTTGTTAAAACCAGAATCCTCCTGACGAGATCTCTGTGAAGGTTGGAGGCAAGCCAATTTAATGGCTTTTGAATATATCCTGAGTGTGGGGTAAAGTTCAGCTAAAAATGATTCGGTTTTATTTTTTTGTATAATTGTAATACAGTTTATAGGAAGGATGTGGAGAGACATACAGGACAGAAAAATACGTCCAGTTGGAAAGTGGGTAATTGTGTAGGGTTGTTGTCCCTCCAGCTTGGTGGAAATGGGAAATCCTTGGGAAGAAACCATCCAGTTCCTCTTGAGTTCATTCAGCCTTTCTCATTGGTTCCCACGGGTAGAGGAGTTGGCCCGGCGCTGCCAGTTGCCTCAGCAGGCTTTCTTTCAGATTTCCTGAGATGAGGTAAACTAAGGTTTCATGACAAGCGAATGTAAATATATGCCAGAAAATGAAATATTGAAATGTATTACGAGGTTTTTTTTTTTGGCATAGCATCTTCCTGCCGTGTGCGTTTGATGTGCGTTGCCCTCACTGACGGACTATACGGCAACAGTGCTGCTTCCACCGGGGCTCTTGTGCCCAGCTGGGTCATCTGCTCATACCAAAACCATCTGGAGAACTTCAAATGTTTTATTTAAATGTGTTTCTTCACAGACATTTTAGGGAAGGAACAGGCTGAGCTGGATGGAGATGTGTTTGTATTTGTCTGCTGAGGCTGAGGCTTTGCTGCCCACTGCAGGCTGGTGTGACTGGTGGGACTGGTATGGAAGGAGGACCGTGAGCTGAGATCTGGGCTGTCAGACCTGTAAGAGCTGAGAGGTACTTAGTACAAAACATGGCATCGCTTTTTAAAACAATTAATTGCTGCACCTTTGTGTTTCGAAATTATCTAAGTCCAGGATCTAAAAACTTGGGGACTCTTTAAGAAAGCAAACTTGGCGTATTTACTTTCTACATGCCTCAGTGCTGTACATAATAGACTATGTATTAGGCAGTGAAATTGTATCAGAGGGCTTGGCCCTGTAGACTCTGCAGTTGTTGTTTCTTGTTTCCCATTTCTCCCTTCCTTAAATAAAATTTTTTAAATATCATTAAACTTTTGCTTGGTTTCTCAAGCCAATTGAGATTTAGGGGAGGTTTTTTTTTTTTTTTTTTTCGCTTTTCTCCGTAGTGTATTTATGGAGTATTTGTCCACTCGAGAGATTTTGGTTTTGTTTCTGTTTAGGAGGTGGGATTATTTTTTGTTTCTTCTGAAGTTCTTCGGCTTTCCCATATTAGAATCTTAAGGAGGGTGTATGTTGAAATAATGATCTTGAAAATGGCCCTGATACTCTGCCACCCTGGGAAAGAAAACAAAAAAAAGTCAGAAGCGAAAAAAGTGCTTTTGTATACTGGACTGAGAATTATGCTTTCTGCTAAGTTAACAAATCAATGTGCCCGTAAAACTCAAACTGAATATCCATGTTTCTTTGTGCATAAAACTGCCAAGTTCACAGTTTTATTTCCTGGCTGTCTTCACTGCAGAATTAGCTCCTTTTAGCATTATCCACTCTTCGAGTAATACTCAAGCTGCACAGGGGGTTTTTGGTGGCACTTAGTGATAACTTAGAAGCCAGCCAGCTCACCTTAATGGTTTTCACATCTGGACTATTTATCTCATACAGTTACACTGGTGATCCGCTGCTGGTTGGAACAGTGATGTTAGCAGGCTGTGGTAGCCTTCATCACTGGCGCTCCTCTCCTTCTGTCCTCAGTCCTGGACTTGGTTTTGGGTCTGGAGCACATCCCTGGGGATGTTTGTGGCAGTTTTGGGAGAACCCGTTTCCTTTTCAAGGAGAGTTATGGGAAGGACTTTGAGAGACTAACACTGTTCTGGTGTGGCTGCCACAAACCAAGTTACACTGAGCCCAGTTGCAGTGGGACCAGCACTGTAACCATTGCCCATAGGAGCAGGAGCTGGCCCATACATACTTGGGCTGGGAGAAAGTGTCTAGCAGATAAAACCTGGTTAGCTGTGCAGTGCAGACTTCCCTTACAGAGAACAATTAAATTTTTATTTCAATTAATTCCTCAGGGAGGAGGAGTTCTTTAGCTTCAATGGTGCGTTGAGCAACCTGATGGAGTTGGGGTGGCTAACAAGGTTTGGGGTTGCATTGTCCGGCAGGACCAGACCAGTGGCCTGAAATCACACAACAAAGACAATTCTCTTGTAATGAGAAAAATTAAAGGCTACATCTGTTATTGTCGTGTTTGATCTTGAGTGCCAGTCACTCATGCTGTGAGTCTAGGGTGTTGATTCCCACATAGGCTATGTGACATCGTGCACCCATTTTTCATGCAGTCGGTGAGGGGAGGTGTCACTATACAACACACATGGGAGGAGAGAAGTGGAATCTGGGGTCCTTCTAAATAATTGTTAATTTGCTTTCCTTAGAGTAGCTTAATTTATAATTCTGTTCTCTAAGTACTTAGATGCCTCTCCAGGCATGTATGTGTGACAATCGAGAATTAGTAGAAATGAAAAAAGGGAATTTGGCCAGCTTTAAAAACATGAGTGTATGAAAGGTTGTACAGTATATTCAAGTCAAAACCAGGAATGTAGCAGACAGAAAATGGGAAGGGAAAAGCATATTTAAGGTCTTAGCAGTGACAGGGCATTATGTACAAATCTATCCAATAAAACAATTTAGTTCTCTATCAGCTTTTCCTCTTAATTCTGCTGTTGAATCTTATCTACTGCTTGAGGAAATGCCTGTTTTCTTGCAAAACACATCTCTCAACTGGAGGCTAGCAGCACATGTAGCACTGTAAAAATGATCCTCGATGGAAACCAGCTGAGCTATAGAAAGATTCCTCTGAACTTCTACTCCAAAGTAAATTGTCCCTAATTTGTAGAGAATGCTTTCCCTGCTTCTTGCTGGTACTGAAAACTGGTCTTGGGTTACTGCAAAATGCAGTATTTTCTGTTAACATGCACCAGATTCCAGTCAATCGGGCCCGCCCTTTGGCCATGAGAGTTTCAGCTAGGCTTTGCAGAAGTAGAAAGGCAGAGGTAACTTCTCTGGGACTTGATGGCTACTTCAGAGGTTAAACTAGGCTGCAGCTGGTTTACTCTCCATCTTGACAACCACTGGAAGTAGTCACAAGCTTTTAACTATGCTACAAGGGAAATAATTTTCCTAGCTAGGGAGCTGCTTGCTTTGCTTCTTTGGCTGAAGTTTACTCTTCATTACCTTTTATTTTTCTGATGCTATGTGTTCTTTTTAATCTGGCCTATGGTCAGGTTAAATTGTGCCTGAAATATGTTTTGTAAATGAGAATGCAGTCCTCTGGATTTGGAGGTTCATTCTACTCTTCTAAGTGCATGATAGGCCTTGTGATAGTTATAGGGGTTGCATGTGCAAATGCTTTTGTTTCCAGTATTTAACTTTGTTTTCCATAGGAGAGGCTTGCATTTAGATAGACTTCATATTTTGGATGTGTGGAAATGAATTCATCCATCAGTAGGATGTTTAAAAGTAAATTTTGGTAGCCAAAACTAACACAATGGACATCTTTTACATGCTGATGTGTAGTTTGACATCTACCAAGGTGAACAGCCTGTAATTCTTGTGTCTGATGCTGCAGAGACATTAAAACTACAGTGTTCTATAGCCAGCCCATAGACTATCCTGTAGTCTATTTGCATTAATATCTCCAGTAGTGAGCAGTGTACTCATAATGAATTTAGTTGGTAAAATAGGGAATATTCCTACAAGGGAGGCATCTCACCCAGTTTCTTTTTTGTCTCTTTTTTTCTTCCCCCCCCCCATGTACTCTTCCTTTTCTTGTACCAGGTAACTGAGGACAAACATGGTGTTGTAAGGCCGCTGGTGAGAAAACCCCTCCAAAATATGGTTGTCCATAAAGGTTTCTTGTTGAGACATTCTTGGATTGGACTTTTGCAGATGGAAGAATAATGTACATAGCAAATGAATGTTGATGAAATTAAAATAATTGGTTATGATATAATTTGTGTGTGGTGTTAGAGAATATTTTGTTGTGACTTCTCTGTATTAAAAAGTAATAAACACCAGACAGCTAACGGTGTGGGTTCTTTTTCCCCCTCTTCTCTTGACTAGTTTCTTCCACCTGCTCTTCATAGAGGCTTACTCTAGTCACCTTAAATATTAAAGGGCACAGTGAAAACAGGTTTTCAGTGTCAGTTAAAATGAAGCTTTGATGTAGTCATTTTGAAGACTGTTATACTAAAAGGGGATGTGGGGTATGATTTTTCCTCTTGCAAAACAGAAGTCCTGTTCACTGTGTGGACATTGGAAATGCTCCTCTCGCAGTGTAACGTGTCCTGCAGGAGCAGTTTTGGGAACACCAGGGTGCTGCGCCAGCCGTTGCCAGTGGGGATGAATAGGAGAGGGAGTGCTGAATCCTGCACTTCTGGTTGAGTCTGTTAATGGAAATATGCCCTCTGGTGCCTGAGAAATATCAGAAGGGCTTCTGTAGGGGAGAGTGTAATACAGGAGCACTAGGCAAAAGGGTTTCCCATGTTACAACTGAACACTTCACCTCTGAAACCCTGCTGCAGGGGAGGGAGCCTCAAATCCTGGCTTCCTGTGTAAGGTTTTCTGCAGTCCAACTGATGGTCTAGTCATGCATTTTAGCAAACTTCACTTTGTATGTTTACAGTATGATTTTGCATATTACCACAAAGAAGTTCAGGAAGGATGTAAATGATCAAGGCAATCTGGACTTACAAAAGGTAAAGCAAATGCTGCCGCGGGGGAAGGAGGGCCACAGCTCAAGAGAGATAAGAGGTGATTTGGAGACTGGAAACACTTTCTAAAGAGCCAGCCATAGCCGCTCAGGTTTAATTTTGGAAGCAGATACTGTGGCTGTCTTGAATAACCTTGAAGCTGAAAAAAATGTGTGTTAATTGTGAAAAGCACTCTGGATAGCTGCCTCTTAAAACAGGAAGATCTCTTCATGAGGTGGGAAGGTAAATAAGCTACTATCAAGTAATTGCAAATGAATGCAGTGATTCCATATCGATATTCTGCTGAAGGAAACTTGCGTCATGGTTTAAGCCTTAAACCTATGGGTGAAAGCTAGATGAGTACTAGTATTTCAGGGAGACCGTTCCCCTAGCTTAATTACTGCAGTCTTTACCACTTCTGGTAGTGAGCACTTAACTGCAGAACTTCGGGTTTGCTCTGCTGTGGTAATTACTGTGTTGCTAAAAGAAACTGAATAGCATTGTGAGAATGTGGAGGAAGGAAGAAGTCACTGAAAAAAAGCTTTTCAAGCTGTTATGTGAGATAGTATGTAGTTAAAAAGGGGTGGCAGAGGCAAATTGGGTTAGAAGCATGCCTGGGCTCATGTTCCTGCTGGAGGCATCCCTGATCAGAGGAGGGCAATGAACTGTTCAGGCTGCATACGTGTGTGGGTGTGTGTAGCTAAAAATACATGTCCAGGTCTCACATAGCTATATTTGTATTTGCTTTCTATGCTGACAGTATTCTGTGAAACAACTTCTCTTCATTCTGATGCTACTAAAACCTGGCTATATAAAACAAAACCTGCTTTCCTGTTAAGGCTGCAGCTGCTGTGCTTTGTCATTGACTTGGTACGGTAGCGGGTTTTGGCCTTAAATGTATGTGTTAGTCACTGGGTTTCCTGCACATTTGCTTTTCATTCAGTGATGTCCAACCATCATCAATGGGATGTTCAGAAAAACTACAGCGGCTGGTAGAGCTTCTTAACCCACAGCCTGTCTGATGCGATGCTCTCATGAGCAGAGCTTGCAGGGCCGAACCAGCTGTCGTGGCATTCGGGAGTAGCTCTCAAGCCATCTTCCAAGAAGAAATTTGCTCCTTCCTCCCATGAAGAAAAAGGTTTCCTAACAGCCCTACCTGGAGTGCTGTATATACAAGAGTTTACATCTGGCTCTATTATATAATGTAACCCTGAAGCTACTCCCTTTTGTTAAACATGCACTGTGCTTGTTTTCTTGTGAGAAAAACACGTGTGCAGATCACATCCATCTTACTGTTTCTGTGTCCCATTTTCCTGGCTACATAGGCTACATACTCATTTAACGAGCAGTTGAAAAAAATAAAAAAGCTCCGGCAGGATCTTTTCAAAATAAAAATCTCCCTGGTTATCCTGATAGAGTTACAGAATAACAAATCAATGCTGCCTTTGTGTGATGCCCGCATGACTCTTACTAATATAAGAGTCATAACTGTGGAATGGAGTCTTTGGAGATAGAAGGTAATCTGGCCATAATATCAAGGAGATTTAAATAATAATATAAATTGCCAATTGCCCAATACTTCTGCCTTTTCTTTTTCTTATTTTCTTTTTTTTTTTTTTCCAGTGCCTTGGCTTTTAAGTGAGTTTGGCTCCAACCTAACTAATACCGTGTTTGGAATGTCATTAATAGTAGGCTCGGTTTAATTGCCTGGGACTTGTTCTAAGAAACATGCCTGATAGCTGATAACTTGTATAATGTTTGCAAGCCTCCCAATCCCCGCATGATGAACTGATCCTTTCACATTTGTATGTTTAAGAAGCATCATTCTGTTGGCACAAGACACAAATACTAGTTGAGGATACTTGATGTCTCTGAGCTGAGCTCTTCCTTCTATAAGACCCGGAGGCAGACAGCACCTTGGAGACCTGCGACAAGAGGAAGACTGAGAAACTGAATCAGAATCAAGTATCAACATTTTAATAATGAAGGAATATTTTCTTTAAAGCTATGTTTAAATGATTGCTATGGTTACAAGCTCTGTAACCAGGATACTCCAGTTACACAAATAATAATTGAGTTTAGCCTGCTTTTTAATCTCAATTTTCTGCCAAAGAATGTATTGAACTGCGTGGGAGTCTCCTCGCCATCAGGCAGCCTTTCCATTCAGTGCAGTCAGCGCTAGATGGGCTGGCTGGGCTGACGATGGAAAGGGAGCAGGCTGCAGACTTTGGCATACGGCCAGGGAGGACATGGGAATCAAATGGTCGGTGGCAAAATACCACGTAAGCTGTAATTCACTGCTGAAGGCGGTGCAGCAGCCAGGTTGGCTGGAGTACAAGTGCAGAGTAAGGGGCTTTTCCTGTCGAAAGGTGTATGGCAGTTTTTCCTAATGTTTTTGTAAGCATCCTCATTTAAAAATTGGCAGTGTTTGTACCTCGTTGAACTTAACTTCCCACTCTTCTGGCTGGAAGAGTCCCTGTTCCCGTTCTTTACTTCTTCCCTCCCACCTGTGCTGGGGCTGAATGGATGCTCACAGCTGGGGGCGTGGACCTGGCTCCTTCCAGACCCACTGAGCTGCCTCTGCACGTCTGTGCTTGCAGGTACAAGATGCAATGTGGAGAGGCTGAACCTGAAGCCAGCTCTGGAGAGGGCCAGCATGCGTATGACTGAGGTGAATTATTTTGCCTCTGTGTTCTGCCTCACACACTTGTAGTATGCGTATGACTTGCTTCTGAGGACAATTTTTGTTAAAGTTTGCATGGAAAAGGAAGGAAAAAATGAATGCTGCAACTGCCTCTGCTGCTGCATGTTAGTGGCATAATACCATACGTAATACTGAACATAAAGCACTCCGAGCTTGCTCGAGGTCCCTGCACCACCCAGATGTCTCATGAGGGTCCTTGCTTCATTACTTATGCACTGGAAGAAGATTGGTGGGGGCATCCTGATGCCATGCCATGGTGTGGCTGCTTAGTGCGAGGCATCGTGCCCGTGGAGGTGGAGCAGCTATGTGGCAGGTGAAGCAGGATCGACCAGCAGTCTTTCTGCTCTTTGGGAAGTTCCTAATAGAAGTACCTTTCAGGAGCTGCCTGGCTGTGGCTGAAACAAATGAGAAAGAAGTAGCTTGCAGCAGAGCCAGGAAGCCAAGCCAGGATTTTGGTAGCATAGCTACCCTCTGTGTCCTGAAGTCTGAAAATGGTGGTGTGCCTGTTTGTGGCAGAGGAAGATTTGTACTAGTGCTTCAGATAATTGCTGGGCATCAGAAATTTAGAGTACACGTATTGCTGAGAGCAAGCACTGTATAAATTAGTCTAATCATGTCTTTGGCAGATCTCTCATTAACAAGGCATTCTTATTAACAATTATAATATTCTTATTAATGAGGAATTACCCTCTAAATCCCTTTCACAGGAAGAAAAGAATCGGAAACCTGACTCCTACAGTAAGGTGAGGGCATTTGGCTGAAGGCATGAAAGAGGTGAGGAGACAATTAACATTTCACTTCTCTTCTGGAGGGTGTACAGCAGAGCATGGTTAGAGGGTCCTGACACAGCAGATTCGGGGAAAGGCAGAATTAGCATTTTGATGAAGGTGGTGAGAGCTTCAATCAAGGTTTTTGATGACTAGTTTACTTGCAATATTAAATTTGGCTTGGGAGAAACTGTTGTCAAGAAAAAAGGGCTTACTTTGGTCTCTCCTGTCATTACCGTCATTAGAGCTGCTAAGAGTTAATAGCTTGGGCATAGCCCAATGCAAGAATGCCTTGAGAGAGGAGTCTGGGTTGCACTTGGCTTTTGGTGAGGATCGAGGATCGTGTCTGTATGCCGGCACTCTCCTCCGCAGGGACGGTGGTGGTGTCACTGCCTCCCTGGAGGTTTGTTATTTGTGCAGATTTTGGCATGCTCTGTGTCTCACCTTCTCTGATGAAAATGTTCTGGCAGGAGCGGAGTGCTGGAGAGCCCAGCCCTGTTCTGGTCCTGGGCTGAGTGTACGGCTGCCCTGGCATTCCTTCGCTGCTGTCCTGGGTTCAGATGAGACAGAGCTAACTTTCTTCATAGTAGCTAGTAAGAGGCTGTGTTTTGGACTTGTGCTGAGGAGAAGGCTGATAACATACTGTTGTTTATAGTTGCTGCCAGGACAGTCAAGGACTTTCCAGCTTCTCTGCTGTGCCAGTGTCTGCAGGTGCAGGAGAAGCAGCACAAACTTAAAACCAAACCTGTCTCCAGTTGATGTAATTCAGATGTGACCCTGAATTTCAGAAAGTAACACTGCATTACCAGCCCACAGAAAAGGCTGCTTCTAATAAAAATGACATGGGCCACACTTTTTTTTTTTCCTTTCTTCGAAACAAGTGCCTTGTTTTCTTTACATTACATTCAGCCTCCAGTGTAACAGAAAGATGAGTCTTTTGTGTTCTAAGATGCTGAGGTCTATAGACATTGATTTAATAACATTTTATAGTACAATAAGCAAAGAAAGAAAGAAACTCAGTTCATTCATGTTGCTGACGGAATTTGCAAATTAGGATCTATCAGACTGGGAGCACAGAAATGGTCCCTGAAGTGGGAGCAGTCACCTTGCTGCTGGCACATCACCTGTTCTTACATGTGAGAACGCAGGGTGTCCGTATGGAAGCAGGAGAGCTCTCCTTTTCTTTGTAAGCAGAAGATGTAATGCACAGTTCCTAACACTGGAGCTGGTCATTATCATCATGTGTTGGGTATTGTGTCTTCCCTGTCTTATGTGTAGAGGATCACATGGAGACTTAAAATACAACTTTTCAAATTCTTTTTTTGGTCCAGGAGTTTTCTGCTGAAATAGGCAATGTAAAGGCTGCCATTAACTCTGAGTGCAGCATTATGCTCCAGAGTTAACATCCAAACGTGTTGATTCCTTTATGAGCAAAGGATGGGTAAAGTTCAGTTAGTAGTTATTGTGACCAGAATTCAGGTCATAGTTTCATGAGATACCATCACAAAAAGACCCAACTGGATCACTGCAAAATTAGCTCTTCTTGGTGTGGGGAGTGGGAGAGACATTTTTAATCTGGACCATTTGAGCCACCCAGTTCAAGTGCAGCCTTGCAGCAGCATGCTAGCGAGGGCAGTGGGTGCAGCATGTGGGTGGGAGTGATGGGGAACGGGGGAAGAAGCTGTAAGTCATGTTACTGCCAGAGTGTTTTTAATTCTGTGGAAACTGGTGGAAACACCCAGGAAGAGATAGCTGAGTAACATGACAACTAGCACAACTTAATTCTCCCGTTGGGACTTGCGTAAGGTTTTTTTTCTGTGTATGATTGCTGTGATACTGGTGGTGTTCAGCTTGTAACTTTGTTTTTCAGAAACAGAACTACCTGGCAGTTTGTAGGCTGAAGCTTTCTGGTGTTAGCTGTAGGGCACTGGGACCACCTAAACTGAGAAAATGGAAATTCCAGAAAACTGATGAATCTTAGGAAGTGCTGATTTTAAAACAGCTATTGTTTGTTGTTGTTGCTTGTAATACCCTCCAAAGGGATTAATTGAAAAGGGGACTGAGCATCGTAGTGCCCAACTTTAATGTTGCTGTCACCTGGCAGATCATGAAACTATAGAGCTACGAGGTACCTCGAAAGGTTCTCTGCCTGGGTGAGGTCTGGCATGCTCCATGTGCCTGAGTCGCACAAGCTGGCTCTCCCAGCCCTGTTATCATTCTGGTAAGGAGCCCAGCCCTGTGTCCACAGGATACCTTGCTGAGCTGGCATATGGTGATGGGACTTCAGAGGCCTCTCCAGACCCCCAGTGCCCAGACCATAGCCCTTTCTTTAAGAGGTCTGTGGTGTCGTGTAGCACACCTTTTCCCTGTGGCTGCAAAGGCAGGTGCTGCCACAGCCTGCCATTCGAGGTAGTTTTTTTGGTCTAGAAAACTGCCCACCTTTGCAAACTGGAAGTGGTGTGAAATAACAGTGATCTGCCAAAGGAGCAATTCGTGGCCTGGGTGTTACTGATGTGCGGGGGCACGTGGATGCTCAAAAGCCCTGGGCTCCTCTCTGCTTCTGTACTGAGTGAAGTACTAGCACCCCAGCCCTGTTGTAAGCCAGACTTGGGAGCCACACCAGCAAATTTTTTTTTTCCTTTTTCTTTTGCAGGGTTGGTTTTCTGCCAGGTTAAACCCCAAACCAGCCCACAGCTGGGTCAGAGGGGTGCCAGCACTTGAACAGGAGACAAGGCTGTGACGCCCAGCACAAGTAGAGGGAGGAGGACTCCTTCAGCAGTATCTGGTCTTTAAAAGCATAAAAATTACTTTGCTGCTCACAACAGTCATACGTCTGGTCCTGTATTCTGTCTCTGGCTGTGGCAATAGGAAGATCACACTTCAGGTAGTGCTGTGATTAAGTAGTAAGTGAGCAGGATTTGGGTACACATGAGCTGACCTAGTAGCTTGCTGCTGCCAGAAGGACTATTCCCACTTAATCCATCAGCACTCTAACATGCTGGAAAATTCCTTTTTTCCTTAGTTGGATTACTTTTCTGTTGGGATAGTGACAACGGTATTGTCAGCCCTGACCTAGATCTTGTGTGAAACGAAACCTGAATCTAATCATACTTTGTTCTATTTTTAACAAGATCTATCCAGCACGCTGCAGTAAGCAGAAGAGGTTTGGACCCGTCATTGGGTGGGAGAAGTGTGAGAAAGAGCGAAGAGCTGCAGGAAGTGGGTGAAGAAATGGTGCTCTGCCTTTCATCCTTTCTGAGGAGAGGATGTGAGCTGGGGCACTGCAGCACTTGGTGGTTGTATGAGCTGCAAAGTGGAGGCCATGGCCACTTGTGGTCAATAAAGATTGCTTTTTTGGCACTTTTCCTGAAAGTAGCTTTCTTAAATGCAATGTGTTGGCCAAATTCTACTTGAGTAAATCCATTCTGTGTCTCTCATGGCCCCTGAAGTATCAGCTGGGTAAAATGTTCAATTCATAGGAACAGAGAACTTGCTATGGCCCAGTAATTCATCCCCTGGCATGGGATTCTCATTGGATGTCAATGTGTGGAGCTCAGCTGGCTCCAAAGGAGCTACTCTGATTTACACCTGCAAAGAGCTGGAGCATTATTTTCCTCTGATGGCAGTGCCAGAATTATCAAGGCAAGGCACAAAAAATAGGCAATTAGGGAATAAGCTGGTCATTGGAAAGGTTTATTTCTATTACCAGACAGTTAGTGGTTGGATTCTGCTCTGAAGGTTTATACCTAGTGAAAGCCTCTGACCTAACTCTGTATTTCTGCAGTGTGTTGCTGTTTTACAACATAGAGCAGGTGGCCCTCAGCCCAAAGTGAAATCACTCCTTAACATTTATAGCTTGAAAAGCATTTTGGGATCCTCTGAAGGCACTCTTTGTGGTGTGTTTTGATAATCAGTGTATAAAATCATTCATGCAAATGAGAAAGCCTTCTGAACATCCCTATTCCCCTGCCCCCTTTTTGTTTTTCAGGAAAAAAAGGAATATTCTACTAGTAAGGACTTATTTTCTTGATCAGTGAACATGAGATATTTTCTTCATCTCTTTTTCTCACGGCTCATGGCCACAAGGTGCAATACTTAGCCCAACTTTTTTTTTTTTTTTTTTTTTTTTTTTTTTTTTGTGCTGAGCGTAGAGTGTTTTGCTAAGGCTGCCTTTCTCTCAGGCTGGATTGCAAGTGTTTCATCTGCACCTCAAAGCTGAATCCTGCTAATTTTGATGGAGACAGACTTGTACATAAGCCTCTCCCTTTTTTTCTTTTTCAGTGGGATAAACAGAGAAAGTAACCTCAGATCAGAGATACATGGAGAAAAAAAAAAAGCCAGGATCCAAATACAGGAAAATGTAAAGCTTTTCTCAGTCTTCCAGTCAGGGCCACATGCAGCTGTTCCTTCCTTATGGGACATCCTTATGGGACACAGAGCACATGCCTCATTAGGCAACAGGAGTGGATGTCTGTGCACGCCTTCACTGCATCCTCAGGGTAAATCCAGGAGTGCCTTAGCCTGGATGCATGATTTTGGTTGCTCTGTCTGGACACGTTTACATAATGCGACTCCCTTAAGTAGGGGCAAAGAGCAAGGAGTGTTCCCTTTACACCCTTGTCCACATGTGATGTAGATATTGTAAAATACAATTCTGGGCTTATTTCTGAACCGTTATTTCTTTGGCTCTTCATATGGCCTTTCTTTCAGACTATCTCCAAATATAAGAAGGAGTGTGGAAGCTACTTTGCTGATGTAGAAAATTGCTCACAAGTGGCATACATCCTGGCATCTTTCTTTTCCACCCTTCTCCCACGGTCAGGGCTGAGGTGTAAGATCCTCTGCTGCTCCTCGCTGTGCCTGCAGAGAGGGAGCTGGCCCATGGTTTGTTCAGCCGTCTGTGGCCCATGAGCAATTCCCACTTGATTCACTGTGTTGGGTCAAGTGTGGTGAGCGGCTGGGGCTGCAGGGCAACCTGAGCTGGCAGCCATGTGAAGCTGTGAGCCACTGGCAACTGTGGATGTTGATGTTTCTGGCCCAGCCACAGCCACAGCTATCATCTCCTCCTGCATCTTTGAAAGGGATGCGATAACTCTTTTCCAAGTAGAAAAAAACAGCTTTGCACGGTAGTGAACCATATTAGTGCAAAAAATTCCGGGGAAGAGGAGCCCACCAGTGCAACCAACACTCATTTTCTATGTCTGCCCTTCCCAGGACACCTGTCCTCCCAACTCTCTTGTCCAGCTGGCAAGTGCTGTGTTGCCGTGCCTCAGCCTTGCAGGCAGCGTTATCTCCATTCCTTATGCTTGCCCCTTGGCTAAGCAAGGTCATGGCTGAAAGTTAGTGTGAATGGCAATGCAGGGTAGTGTGTGGGCCCAGGAGAGGAACGAGTCCTGCTGCCATTTCCTTATAAAGTAAAAGGAAAAGTCTAAATTCAATACTGATAAATGTAATGATGTTCATTGCAAAGAGAGCGGGGCGGTGTGAATCCGGATATGACTGCATATGTGTCTGATTGCAATCTGATTGACAAAGTGAATTTAAAGATGACAATAATAGTGAAGCCTATAATGAAAGTTTCACTGTATTTTATCGTGTATCCCTACTTTGGGCCGTTTGCACTATTGCTGCAGTTTTGTCATCTGGACTGTATATTCCATGCTGTCCTGGTTTCAGCTGGGACAGAGTTAACTTTCTTCTGCGTATGCTTCTGTTCAGTTTTGTGGGAAAAGTTAAGCTGAAACAGATCAGCTGTTTCTTAATAACCTGCCATCAACAAGATTTATCCTTTCTGTGGTCTGCCATGGGATCAGAAATTAGGTGAGAAGGTTGTGTTAGCATCATGGGTGTGATTTTAGCTGTCATCATGAAAATCCCCTCACATTTGGATAAACTCTGAGTTATTGAAAAATGTTGTGTTTTACACTTTCAGCAGGGGAGCTGTTAATTTTTTGAGGCGGCAAAGGTCAGTTATGCAGAAAGGGAAAATATTTTTTTTTTCTTTCCTTGCAACTTTTTCAAATAAAGGCTGTTGCTTGTTTGGAAGCAGTGCAGCAATGGATGGTTTTAGTAAGGAGGATATAGCTACAGTTGCCACCTCTCCTCCCCCAGATCTGTGCCTGGTGGTATGGGAATAACTGTGTGAAATAAAAGCAAAACTAAAGGAGGCAACCACAGCACATGCCAGGATTGATGAGACTGGCAGTATCAGTAGAAGAATGATGATCAGGATGAACAACATCATCCTGAAGTAAATGCCAGTCCCACTGGTATTTACTGCCTCTGAATTATCACAGAAGTATGGTGGTTTCTGTGTCTTGACTGTGGAGGTACCTGAGGGAAGTGCAGCAGAGCTGATGTGAAGACTGCAATCCCAAAGACTTTTCATGAGGGCACTGCTGACATGCAGAGGCAGCTTTTGTACTGGGTACCAGTACAAAAAGAGAGCAAGAGGAGGCTGGCAAATACTGGCAAATACTGTTGAAGAAGAATGAGAAAAATAGGTCAACACACAGAAATCTGTGATGGTGGCTTAAACTGCCAGTTTGATGCAATGGATGACAAACAGCTGCATGGTTAAATTTTGTAGATTTTCTGCCTCTACCAAGAGTACTCCAGCCTCCCACAGCTCTATAGGCCATGAGTTCACATGTAAACCATCCTCACAGCCTGACTATTGTCCTGTGTTAAGCAGAGACAGGGTTAACTTTATTCGTAATAGCTAGCAAGAGGCTGTGTTTTGGATTTGTGCTTGGAAGAAAGCTGATAAGAAGCGATGTTTCGTGCTGCTGCCAAGGTCGGCAGACCAGGGAGGCTGGGAGGAAGCACAGCCGGTTGCTAGCCTAGGATTTGATCTTAGGTTCAGGGTTGAAACCCAGAGTGACCAATAATCTATTCCATAACATACACGTCATGCCCAGTATATAGGTGAGGACCCTCCGGAAGATCGACCCTTTAGTTCTGGGTCCCTTTGGTTTCCGCATCTCTCTTGGCTCCGGATCATCTTGCTCCAGGTGGTCGCTCTCCCAAGGCCTTCCCCCCTCCCCCCCGGTCAGCTCTCGGTCTGGGACCCTCGGACTGTTATCTCCATTCCGTGAGTGCCTCCGGGAATGGTGCACCCTCCTCCTGGGGGAATCGTGAGTGTGGTTTTGGGACTCTCCCTGCACCGGGGTCATTAACGGGGGGGCAGTATCACTGTGTATCACTCATTTGTATATTTGTATATAGTATTATTTTCAATATTATTGTAGTTTAGTTATTAAATTGTCCTTATCTCAACCTATGAGTCCTTTTCTCCCTTTACCCCTTTAACTCCCTCTCCTATGCTTGGATGGGGGGTGGGAATTGTGTGAGCGGGTGTGTGGTTTTGGCCCCCAGCCAAGGGCTAACCCATCACACTATAAATGCTCCATCCAGCCT